>NW_024081877.1:77003-211681 GCF_003009895.1 Hyaena hyaena
CGTGCATTGGAGGCCTCTAATTTATTATGGATCTCATTTATCGCATTTTTTAATTCTTCATGCCTATTTTTATTTTCCATTCTGTCTGTAGCCATAGTTTCTTTGATGTCCCCTATGTTTTTTCAAGCCTAGCTATTAATTTTACCATTATTATTCTAAAATCTTGTTCACTTATGCTGCTGGTATCTGTTTTGAGCAGTTCATTAGCTGTCATTTCTTCTTGGAGTTTCTTTGGAGGAGAGTTCTTTCATTTCATCATTTTAGTTAGCTTTCCAGCTCTTGTTGGTTTTAAAGACCTGTTATGCACTCTGTATCTATGGGCGCTGCTATATCCAAGAAGACTCTTTGACTTTCCAGGGCCTATCCTTTCAGAGAGTGTTTTTTGAATGGTATCTCTTGGTCTCTCTTGTTGGGACCTTGATTATTTTATTTTCCTATTCGTAGTGATATTTGGGACCCTCCACCTTGTGTACTCTTGCTTGTTTCTTGAGGTAGCCATTAGAAGGCTTTCTCAGTGGGATCTGTGTCCTTTCTCTCTCAATCTCTTGGGTTTGGTACGGTTTCCTATGGCTTCAGATCTTTTCCGTGTGATGCCTGGGCGCGAGTGCAGGTATGGAGCTCCCTACTTCTCCGCCATCTTGCCCCTCCCCTGCCAAGAAAATATTTTAAAGCAGCAAGAGAAAAGAAGACCGTTATATACAAGGGAAACCCAAAAAGGCTGTCTGGGGATTTTTCAGTAGAAACTTTACAGGCCAGAAGGGAGTGGCATGATATATTCAAAGTGTTAAAAGGGAAAAAGCTGCAGCCAAGAGTACTCTATCCATTAAGGCTATCATTCAGAATGGGAAGAGAAATGTAAGGTTTTCTAGACATACAAAAACTAAAATAATTCATGACCACTAAACCAGCCCTACAAGAAATATTAAAGAAGACTCTTTGGGGGTGCCTGGGTGGCTCAATTCGTTAAGCATCCAACTTTGGCTCAGATCATGATCTTGAGGTTCATGAGTTCGAGCCCTGTGTTGGGCTCTGTGCTAACAGCTTGGAGCCTGGAGCCTGCTTCAAATTATGTGTCTTCTCCTCTCTTTGTGTCTTCCCCCTCCTCACTCACACTCTGTCTCTCTCTCAAAAATAAACATTAAAACAGAGGACTTTTTGAGAGGAAAGATAAGACCACAAGAGGTGTATGAAAAGTAGAAAGCACAAAAGCAATAAAAATAACTATTTCTATAAAAATCAGTCAAGGGATTCACAAAATAGAAGGATGTAAAATATGACACCATTTACCTAAAACTCATATGGGAGGAAGAGGAGTAAGAATGGGTTCAAATTTCAACGACCATAAAATTAATATAGACTGCTAAATGCAGAAGATGTTATGCATAAAGCTAATGGTAACCACAAATAAAAAATAGATGCAAAGACTAAAGAGAGTGGAATCCAAGTATATCACTAAAGAAAGCCAACAAGCCATTAAAAAGAGCAAGAGAAGAAAGGTTCACACTACAAAAGCAATCATAAGCCAAGTAACAAAATGTCAATAAATATATATCTGTCAATAATCACTTTGATAGACTAAATGCTCAATCAAAAGACATGGGGTGGGATGCCTGGGTAGCTCAGTTGGCTAAGCATCCGACATCGACTCAGATCATGATCTCATGGTTTGTGAGTTTGAGCCCCGCATCAAGCTCTGCTGACAGTTCAGAGCCTGGAGCTTGTTTCAGATTCTGTATCTTTCTTTCTGCCCCTTCCTCTCTCATGCTCTGTCTCTTTCTCTCACTTTAAAGTATATAAACACCAAAACAAAAGACATGGGGTGACAGAGTGGAGATAAAAATAGGACTGATGGATGTGAAGGGGAGGGCGGGATGGGCATAGAGGAGGACACTTATGGGGATGAGCACTGAGTGTTATGTGGAAACTAATTTGACAATAAACTATTTGTAAAAAAAAAAAAAAGACATAAATGTAGCCTAAAAAAATAAAAAAAAAACTTGGATTTTTTGACACATAAAAAAAATAAAATAAAATAAAATAAAATTGTAAGATCTACCTGGTAAATTCAGAAATTAAAAAAAAAATAAGACTCGTATATATGCTGACTGCAAAAGACTTATTTAGACCTAAAAACACCTGCAGATTAAAAGTAAGAGATGAAGATATTTATCATGAAAATGATGTCAAAAAAGCTGGGGTAGCAATATTTATATTGCTCAAAATAGACTTTAAAACAAAGATTGTACAAGAGATAAAGAAGGACACTATTTAATAATAAAGGGGGCAATCCAGCAAGAAGATATAACAATTGTAAATAGTTATGTACCCAGAATGGAAACACCCAAATACATAAAACAGTTAATAATGAACATAAAGGTATTAATCGATTAAAAAAAGGTATTAATCGATAATAATACAATAATAGTAGAGGACTTTATCACACCATTACATCAATGGGCAAATAATCCAAACAGAAAGTCAACAAGGAAACAGTGGCTTTGAATGACACATTGTACTAGATGGATTTAAAAGGCATATTCAGATATTCTATCCTAAAACAACAGAGTACACATTCTCTTCAAGTACACTTGGAATATTCTACAGAGTAGATCACATATTACATCACAGAGCAAGTCTCAACTAATTAAAAAAGAAAGAAGTCCTATCAAGCATCTTTTCTGATCACACTATTAAACTAGAAATTAAACACAAGAAAATATCTGGAAAGATCACAAATACATGGAGGCTTAATAGTATGCTATAAAAACAATGAATGAGTCAACCAAAAACTCAAAGAAGAAATTGAAAATTGCATGGAAACAAATGAGAATGAAAATACAATGGTACAAAACCTTTGGGATGCAGCAAAAATGGTTCTAAGTGGGAAGTTTATAGCAAGGCTTACATCAAGAAGCAAAAAAAAAAAAAAAAAAAAAAAAACACCAAAAAAACCCTCAAATGAACAACAATGAATGGATAAAGAAAATGTGGTGTATATATACAACGGAATATTTTTCGGCCATAAGAAGGAACGAAATTGTGTCATTTGCAACAACATGGATGGAGCTAGGAAGCATAATGCTATGTGAAATAAGTCAGAGAAAAACTAATACCACAAGATTTCACTCATTATGTGGAATTTGTGAAACAAAGCAAATGAGCAAAGGAAAAAAAGAGAGAGACAAAGAAAAAGACTCAATTATAGAGAATAATCTGATGGTTGCCAGAGGGTAGGTGGGTGGGAGGATGGCTGAAATAGGTGATAGGGATTAAAGAGTACACTTATCATGATGAGCACTGAGTAATATATAGAATTGGTCAATCACTGTATTGTACACCTGAAACTAATATAACACTGTGTGTTAAGTATACTGGAATTAAAATGAAAAAGTTAATTAAAAACTCACTTTGTGAAGACAAAGCAAAAATTCTCTTTGACCTTCCTTTTAACCACCAATTTGATGTACATCTTTTCAGAAATTTTTCTCTGACTTTGACTATATATGTAGAAATAGAAATATGTTTGGTTTTGTGGGTTTTATTCCACATAAATAATACCCTACTGTATGCATTGCTGTATAGCTTGCTTCTTTTCCACTCAACAACTCTTTAACATTTTTTTCTGTGTTAGTATAGACGTATCTATCTCCTTTCAAATGGTTGCTCAGTAGTCTATGGCGTTTGGATAAACCATAGTTGATATGAGTGCTTCTCTTTCTCTTTCCTTCTCTTCTCTTTCCTTCTCTTCTCTTCTCTTCTCTTCTCTTCTCTTCTCTTCTCTTCTCTTCTCTTCTCTTCTCTCCTCTCCTCTCCTCTCCTCTCCTCTCCTCTCCTTCCTTCCCTTATTTCTTCCTTTCTCTCTTTCTCCTTGTCTTTCTCTCTTCCTTCCTTCCCTCCTACTTTTCCCCTCTCCCACCCCTATTTTCTTTCTTAATTACAAATAGTTCTATACTAAACATCCTTGCTAATTCCCATTTCTATTCATGTGCAAGAATTTCTCTAAACATAGACTTGAAAGTGGAATTGGTTGGCTGAAGAATATTTTCATTTCAAATTTAGTAGATAATTGCCAGGTTATGTTATTAGAGTTTATGCAAACAAATAGAAGAAATTAGTGCTCTCTGAACTCATTGGTCTTTCTTCTCTTGAATTGTTTTTGCCTATTTCTGTATTATATTTCCTTAGATTGTGAAGTAACTTTTCAAAATTTTACCCTGTCTCAGCAAAGCTAAGAAGAAAAATTGCTCTGGTTACAAAAACAGGAAATTGGAGGCACAGAGGATACTCCTAGTGGCTATATGGTAACAATGCAGTCCTGACTTCCTGGGCTCTGCTTGAGAGTTCCTGAGACATAACAGTGAGATTTGTTTGGGGAGAGTCAAGATGTCTGCAGTATTTGTCCTTTCCAGAATATACTTACATACATACACTTTTCTTTGGGGCTCTTGGATATCACTTCACCATGGGTAACCTTTTATTATCCTCTCCCCACCAATCCAGAAAAAAGGAAACCATACATTTTATAGAGAAATGAGACATCCTGAAGAACCAGTGCCATCTACAGCCCTAAAACCTGCCCATAAGTTTTCTTCAGAATTTCTCCACAGGTTTCTATTTATTCCTTCTTTTGCTTCAGATTATACCTGTATTTACCAGAAGTTTGGCAGTCAAATAATAGTAATAATAAATAAGTAATACATAATTTACAATTTAGTGATGATGTTTTCTGTTAGAATTTTTAACCAGTCTTGTAGCAATTTTTATTTTTAGGATTTTTATTTGCATATGCTTGACTACATTGGAAACTCACCATTCATATATCCCTTAGTGTTTGCAAAGCACTTGCACATCCAACATTTCATTTACTATTTGCAGCAGCCACCACTGTCCTTCATGTTATAGAAAATGAGGCTCAGGGAAGGTAAATAACTTGCCTAAGGTTACATAATCTATAAGTGGCAGCGATGCTTAAACTCAGATCTACTTAGATCTATTTTCCTTGGCTCATATATTACAATATATGGTCCTATAAGTCTATAAGTTAATTAGATTTTTATTAGCCTGGGAATATGAACGTGATTTTGGTTATCTCCTTTTGATCTTCTAAAGATGGGGAAATGGAGGATTGCATCTTGAGTTTCACAAGCCTGATAAACAAATTTCTGGTGAATGAGAGAAACAAATGGAAAGTGAAGAGTGTCTGGTAGCTTGGTACCTGGATTTTAAAGGGAAAACTCCTCAGGTATGACTGAGAAGTCTGAGCTACTGGCTAGTAGTACATTCTACCACTCACCATTGCTGTCAGCATACAAACCATGTTGTTGGGAGATGCTGCAGCTGTCATTTATTGAGACTGGCTCTGTAGGTGACTACTGTCTGGCTCTCTTGCCTTGCCCCTTGAATGGTGGCACACTCAGTGGGGCTAATGCCTGTGTATTTTCCTTGCCACTCAGAATAATGTCAAACTGAGCTAAATTCTAGAGTGTCACTAAAGTCTTCTCTAGTTTTATAATATGTGTAAGTAATATTTATTGAATGCTTGCTACATTCTAGGCACTATAGTAAAGTTTTACACATATTAACTCATGTAATATTTATAATAGCCTTATTAAATGAGGATTATTATAATCAAATCCATTGTACAGATGAAGAAACTGATGCTCAGAGATGTTAAGTAACCCTGAAATTCACAGAACTAGTATATGGCAGAGTTGGGACAAAACTCCAAGTCCATCTGATTTTTAAGGCTTATTCTCCTAACAACCAATATAAGCTTCTTAAAAATCTCCCCCACCCCATGACCATTTTGTTAAAGAACTCCTAAAATGACACCAAACTGTAACACAAAAGCTAAAATGGAATAGCATCAATGACTTTTTGACAAGCTATCTTTTTGGGAATGTACAAATGGCTTTCAAATACAGGTTATAATATTAACTTTGGATTCTTCCAAACTTTAATCCAAATCCTAGTATTGCCTTTTCTTTCTCCTTTGGTTCCCTTATCTGTTAAATGAAATAATAGTAGCTACTTTGATAGTGTGGTTGTGAAATATAAATGAGTTGATACATGTAAAGCATTTAGTACTGTCCCTGGCCCTTAGATGGAGCTATGTGACAAAGCTTTGTTATAAAGATATGAGAAATCTCCATATTTTGTTGTTTCCTTGGGTGAAGATGAGTCTTATCTAGATCAAAGAGTGTAGTGGAAATGGCAAAGCTGTCTACTAGAAAAAGAACTGTTATTCACTTGTGCCTGATGAGGCAACGTGGGATATATTTGCACCTATGCCTTTTTAGTTATGGCCTGGGGCAGATTTATGGACAAATTATGTTTGCCTCCTTAGGCACTCTATACATCATACTCTCTTCTTCCCATGCCTCATCCACACCTGTGCCTGTGGAAGGGACCAAATACGCCTCACTTTCACTGAGGTGTCTGACTAGAAAACTTCCTCTGTGCATTTGCTTACATTTGAACTGAGCTCTAGATGTTTAGTCTAAATTCATGGTGGTATTTCAGGCATTAATCCCTGGGCACAAAAGGATTACTTGAACCTCATGGCCTCCAGGTACCTTTCAAACCATAGCAAATTGTCAGTAAGCCAATTCTTTCTTTACCTCAGACCTGTATATGGTTCAGAGTAACAATATTGTATGAGGTCCTCAAAGACCCTTTCCTCTTGAATAGTAAGAAGAGATTTTTCCCCTTGCTTGTAGATGTAGTTCAGAAGTCAGTGTTCAGAAACATAGCCTAATCCATAGTATCAGACTGTCAAGAGAATGAGATTCTATTTGGCTTAGTAATTGTTTTCTTTTATTAACATTTTAGTGACAATTTTCCCTTCATTGTAATTAGACCTAGTGATTAGAATCTCTAGAGTTTGCTCTTGAAGTACCAGAAAGTGTTAAAGTGTCTAGGATTGTGAAGAAAGCTACAGTTTGAGTTGTTGGTGGAAAGAGGAAGTTTAGGCAGGCCCTCAGCCTCCAGGACTATTGATTTAGAACAGGCATTAGGTGCCCAGAGAGACTTACGAGAAAGGTGTTTATAGGGGCCATTAATGAATCCACAGGGGAGACTGAATTATTTCTCTAATAATGTGGTCCATTTATTTTTAAGATCATTTGTGTGTTCCTTATATCATCTAGTTTGTGGTGGAAAGAGGAAAGGGAATATTTCTGCCCTTTTTCCTCTTTGGATTTTAGATAAATTTGTCCTGATGAAGACATAAAGGCTCCAATGTACAGTAGTACTATAGGTATGGAAATGGTCTTTAAAGACAAATACTTGATACTATTACTATATAATGAGCACTTATATGTTAATAAGAAAAGTATGAACAACACAATAGACAAAAGGAAATGAACAGTTTACACACACACACACATACACACACACACGTGCAAAGACAAAAAATGGCCAATAGTTATCTTTTGAAGAACAATGAACTCACATGCTAGAATACCTAAAATATGTCAACAATTAAAA
This sequence comes from Hyaena hyaena, assembly GCF_003009895.1. Lineage (NCBI taxonomy): Eukaryota > Metazoa > Chordata > Mammalia > Carnivora > Hyaenidae > Hyaena > Hyaena hyaena. The sequence goes on from NW_024081877.1 coordinate 84,492, forward strand.
GGTTAAAAACAAACTGTTATAGACAATGTTGGACAGTAAGGGAGAAACAGTTCTAGAGGAGTTATAAATTGGTCTGACCTTTCTGAAGGGCAATTTGAGAATACATACCAAAAGCATTAATATGTGCATATCTTTTGACCCAGTATTTTCACTGTTAGGTATTTGTCTTAAGGAAATAATTAAGAATGTACAAAAGGATTTAGATACAAAAACAATTGCAGAAGTAAAAATTGGAAGCGACTAAATATCTAAAAATTGGAAACTGGTTAAATAAATTATGATATAGCCATAGAATAGAAAATTATGCAAGTATTTAAAATCGTGTTTTTGAAATGAGAAAATGCTCATGATATCGCAATATTAAAATAAGAAAGTAAGATATGAAGCTGTGTATACAGAGTGTGGTCTCAATTTCATAAACAAAAGTATATTAAAAGACAAGAAGAAAATATACTTAAATGTTAACAATGATTATCTCTGGGTGGTGGGATGACACATAATGTTTGCTTTATTCTTCTTAGGCTTTTATGTCTTTTCCAAATTTCATACAGTATGTTTACTTTTATAATTAGAAAAAACAATAATAACACAGAAATAGTATTTTTAAAAAGATATTTAAGCCTGTCTTTGAAAGCTAATCTTTGATTTAATTTTTTCTCTTCAAATTTAAACACAGGCATTTCCTTTAGGAAATGAAAAACATTTTAACTGTCTGGTGGGAGAAATTATATAAATACAATTTTTTTTCTGGGTTATGTGGGGGATAACCCAAGATAAAAGTATTCCAGTGGAGTGTATATATTCCAGACTGACCCTTCTTTGAAAGGCTTTATGTTACTTTTTAAAATTGCTTTATTGAATTATAATTCACATACCATAAAATTTACACATTTAAAGTGTACAACTCAGTGTTTTCTTAGGACATTGGCAGGATTGTGTAGCCATCACCATTTAATTCCAAAACATTTTTATTGCCCTATTAGCATTCATTCTCTGTTCCTTCCTCTCCCCACCAACTGGCAACTGCTAATCTACTTTCAGTCTCTACGAATTTGCCTAATGTGAATATTTTGTATAAATGGAATCACATAATATGTGAGCTTTTGTGAGCTATCATTTAGTATAATGCTTTTAAGGCTCATTCATGTTTTAGCATGCATCAGTACTTCATTTCTTTTATGGCTGAATAATATGTAATTATATGGATATACCCACAAACTATTTTTTATCCATTTATCAGTTAATAAACATTTGAGTTTTGTTTTGAGTTTTTGGATCTTATGAATAATACTGCTGTGAATATTTGTGTACAAGGTTTTGGATAAAAATATGTTTCCATTTCTCTTGGGTATGTAACTATGAATGAAATTGGTAAGTCTATGGTAACTCTATGATTAATCTTTTGAGGAACTACTGAACTATTTTCCAAAGCAGCTGCACCATTTTATATTCCTATGTGTTACCTTCCATCTAACAATTTTTACATGTGCTGTAAGAAATACATACAAAGATTGTGGGGATGAGCATTGGGTGTTATATGGAAACCAACTTGACAATAAACTATTAAAAAAAAGAAATATGTACGAAGATTATCTTGATGATAGCATAAACTAGAAACAACCAAATATCCATAAATAGGGGATCAGTTAAGTCAATTATGATACATTTAGATTACAGAGTATTATGTAGCCACTAAAAAGGATAAGGTACTTTATCCTTACTGAAAAAGATACTCAAGAAATATTAGATTGAAAAAACAAGTTGTCAATCAGTATATATGGTATTATTTATTTGTGTAAAATTGAATTATTACACATATGCTTATATATGTAATATATAAGAACACTGTTGGGAGTATTCATAGGAAATTGTTGAGAACAAATTGAGGACCAATGGGTGTGGGAGGGATGGGGGGTGATGGGCATGGAGGAGGGCACTTGTGGGGATGAGCACTGGGTGTTGTTGGAAACCAACTTGACAATAAACTATTTATTAAAAAAAAAAAAGAACATTGCTGGAAGTACTCCTAGGAAATTGTTAACAGTAATTATTACTGGAGAATGGGACTGGGGTATGTTGATGATGATCTGAAATGTGGTTGAGGAAGGAACTTCCTTTTCAATTTAAGGCCTTCTGTACATTAAATTTTCAAGTACTATGTATTATTTTATAGTAATAAGAAAGTATACATTAGTAAAATTTAGTGTTTTTTCTTTGGAGTTGATAGTTTGATTTTCATTATTGTTGCAAGTGCACTCGTGAGTAAGTGCATATTTCATAGTCTGGATAGCACTTGATTATAGTGTTTCTCTTCTACTAGGTAGTCCAGAGATATTTAATCTCTTATGGGATACTTAGCCAACATTTAGGAACTAACCCCTTTTGTTTCTTCTATTACATCCAGATGTGTAAATTTATGTTATCATGAAACATGTTTCTAGGAAAAATTTATGTCTTGTAAACATTTCAGTAAAAGCAGAGCCTTCAAGATTAAAGTAGGAAAGATGGGAGAGACAATATTGAGATATATTTGTTGGTAACCAATTTTGATACATTGCATTTTCTAAAAAATAGGCAGGACAGCTTGTTGTATGACAAAAATTTAGAAATTTCTAAAGCCATTTCTGGGTTAGAAAAAAAATTATTTGTGGGGCGCCTGGGTGGCTCAGTCGGTTAAGCGGCTGACTTCGGCTCAGGTCATGATCTCACGGTTTGTGGGTTTGAGCCCCAAATCGGGCTCTGTGCTGATAGCTCAGATCCTGGAGTCTGCTTCTGATTCTGTGTCTCCCTCTCTCTGCTCCACCTCTGCTTGTACTCTGTCTCTCAAAAATGAATAAACATTAAAAAAAAAAAAAGAAAAAATTACTTGAACGATTTAAGACCATGTGACTACACACAGAATTTAATCATTTAAAATGAGCCAAAAATGAGTCAGATGTTAACAGAAAACAAAGATTGCTGCTTTTTAAAAGATGTTGCATAAAATATCCTTGATATGAAACCCTGTGGTGGGGGGAGGGTAGGCACTAGTTCCTGGAGTAGTCGGAGTAGTTGCCTTTCCTTTTAATGGGAAAAAGTAGGTGGCTTTCGCTCTCAAATTAAGATAGCCAGATGAAATGAACAGTGTGGTCCCCTAGGTATAGTGAGTATGTAACTTGCTCTGTTAAATATCTTTACAATGGATTGCCTTCATTAATTCCTTTCAATTTATTTTACACATCCTTTTCAATTCAATTATGAGAAACTCAGTCAAGTACCTATGGGTGTGTCAGGCATTATGTTAATCTCTGTAGTGGGTAGTTATTAATGAAACAATTAGCTGTGTTTCAACAAAGTCTTCTAAATGTAAAGTTTTATTAAGGGAATCCTATATTCCATTAACCTCTTGTAGGAAAAAAAAAGAAAGAAAAAGACAAGAAATACATGCATTTTGACTGACAAAATAGCTTTCATCTCTAATATAATAAAAATGAAATAAACCTATGCCAAGAATTACTACTCCTCCCATACCATATTAATGCTTCTACTAGCTGTACCTAAACTCAATTTCATTTTATAAACAACAGTAGCAACAATGAAAAACTCACTGGTAGAGGTAATTTACAGCCAAGAAGGACTTTACTGCTCTTCTACCCTCCTTTGCTTCATACACTCTTCCTGCTGCAGGAGTATCAATCCTTAAAACGTTAACACATATGCTGTTTTTCACGATCCTTGAACATCCTCAGCATTTCTAACTATATATTCTCGACGATTCTATTATTATTTCTGGCACATTTCACATCTTTTGATTTTACAAGCCTCTTTGAAGATATTTTCTGGTGAAACCTGTACAGTTAATTACAGTGTTCTTGATTGAGAGAAACTAACAGCATCAGCAGGGAGGGACTGCAGTATCCCTTCCTTATTTGGCAGTGGTTGCTCAGTTGCAGTTTCTACTGGAAGAGGGTTCCACATTCTGTAGCTGATACTGTTAACTAGCTGCCCTATGAGGAGTTGCAAATGCAGCACCTCCAGACCATGAATTTTCGGTGGCATAGTTCGAGAGACTTAAAGATGGATTTGGCCATTATACTAGGCATTTGGTTTGCTGGGGGACATAGCTAGCCTAAATCAAAATGGAAGAATTACTCTAGGTGAGCACATTTGACTTGTAACTTTGAGAAATTAACAATGGCAAGAATTCTTTGGATCTTGTGTATCTTACAGAAATAATTTTGGGCTAAGAGTCTTGGGCAATGGCAACATGATTTCTGGCAATCAAATTTGCATGAATGTTGGCTGGGGAAGGGAATGATGAATGGGAGAACAATTTTCCTGCCAAGAATTGCTTTCTCTAGGTATGATCCTTCCTACGTATGTAAACTTGGATAAGTTACCTATCTTCTGTAAGCCCCAGTTTCCTTTTTGTGCAGTGAAGATAATAATCCTTATCATGTAGATGAGACAGGGAAACTGAAAGACCCCATGAAAGATTGCTTTCTTGCTGCCTCTATTCTTGCTAGTACCTAAACCCCTGCCTTACACATACCTTAAAAAACAGATAATGTATGTACTCCTTGTAAAGGTCAGGAAGTTAATAATTTCTTTGGAATCCGCACAATAGATGCCATCTAAAGAATGACCAGGCAGGATTGTCAAGAATGTTTTCCTAGACCACTGACGCCAGACAGCTTGACTCCAAGACCCTTGGCTTAAATGACTTGTGGAAGACACCTAAACACTTGTCTTTGTTTTAACCAGTTCCTGGATGCCTGAGAAGACATGTACACCAGACCACTGTCCTCAATAAAAACCCCAGGCCCCACGCAAGACAAGACTCACTCTTCTTTCTTTTTTGAGTCTCCCAGAAGCTCTGTCTGTATCTGCACTCTCTCTATGTCTTCAGTAAACTCTCCTCTCACTTCTTGTCTCGTGACTGATTTCTATCCTGCATGAAACCCAAGATTCTCTTGCATCAGTATCACTTTCATTGATATTTGTTCAATCTTCTTTATGTATTTTTCCTTATAAACACTTTGTAGTAAGACACCGTATTCTAAGCAAGAAAAGGAGGTTTTAAGTCTTAATATTTGCTGTTCCCTTTGCCTTAAATGCAATCTTTAGAGTCTCCCTCCCATGCCTGTCTGTGATAATAACCATGAAGGAAATAAAACTACAGTGTTCCTCTTCTAATCCTTATTTTACTTTCTTTTTTAAAAATAATTTTCATTGATTTTCCTAGGAAAAGTCTCTCTTTAAATGCCAAGTTAAGGCTTGCCACTGAATGATCTCTACAGTCTGTGTACAACTTACCTTTGTACATTTCCAACTTCTGTATCCCACCAACCTCCTTCAGACTGGGCTTGTCTCTGTTCCTGGGCCAAAGGATATTCACTCCTACATTCAGCCTTTCTTGATGCCATCCATCTTGCCCTCCTGGCTGCCCTTTACTCACTCAAATGCTCCCTATTCCTCAAGGAGGAACTCAAAACATGTCCATATGATGTTTTACTGATCTATCCTAGCTCAGAGTAATTGCTCTCTCTTGAATTTCTAGTCCTTTATGCTTGGGCCTTTTTATATTATTAAGCCTTGTACTGTTTCTTGTTTTATTGCCATGCATTGTTATTATGTTTATTATGCAGATATGTTTTGAGCATCTTCTATGTACCTGACCTTGTTCAAGGAACTGAGGATATAGGAATGAACAAAGACAGGTAAATTGCTGCTTTCAAGGGGAATATATTCCTGTAGGTGGAGTTTAATAGATAATTTTAAAAAAGAATAAATGAGATAATTTCAGGTAGTGATGAGTACCATGAAAAAATAAAAGTGAAATAAGGGATCTCCATAGTTAATATTGTAGGCATGGGGGTATCTAGGGAACAAGCATTTCAGGCAGAGGAAATAGCCAATGTAAAGGTCCCAAACCTCCAGTTTTTGAATAGAGTATGGGATCTTACTAGTAAAGGGGTTAAAAGGAAAAATACACAGAAAGAGCCACGTAGGCATCTGGTTGTTAGAATAGCTGGACTTTATTTACAGTGATTACTGTTCACATTTCTTCTTCTTCGTCTGCTGCTGCTGCTGCTGCTGCTGCTTTATAAATTGAAAAATGCTATGCAAACAGGTTTCCAAAAACATTTCACCCTATTATCACAATCAGCCTACAGCTTTGGTAAGTTAGGTATTATTATCTCCACTTTTTTTAGTGCGAAAACTGAGGGGTTAGATGACTTGCCCAAAGTTGTGTATTTAACATCTTTTGTTTCATTTCCCCCACTACAATGGAAACACCTGAAGTCAGGGACCTTGAAGTGAGGGTAATTAAAACACTTTGGAAGCAGCCAGACTAGAGTTCCATTCCTGACTGCCTTTTCCTCCCTATGGAGTCTTGAGCAAGTTATTTTAACCTTTGTGTCTCAGTTTCCTCCTTTGTGAAATAGGGATAAGAATAACCTCATGAGCTTGTTGTGAAGAATGAAAAAGATAATGCAGGGAAAGCCACTGGCACAGCATTTGGCACATTAATAAATGGTACTACCTTTTATTATCATTAAAATGAATATAATAAACAATGGTAAAAATAATAGTATTTGCCAAGATTATAGTTCTCAGGGAGGTTTTGTCCCACTTATATTACATATATGGTACCATTAACTATTAGCTTATATTTTTCTCTGTACCTAACATAACTTCCATACATTATTAGACACCAGATCATTTGAGTTGCAGTGATTTTGTAAAAGTGATGCAAAAGAATCTGCAAAAGCATTTATCATAGAGCCTGGTATATAATAGTTCTTTCACTCGTGGTTGCTGTTATTATATAAGCCACTATTTCTATATTCCTAGGTTGCCTAACATTGTGCTGAGTGTACAGATGTTCAAATAATATCAAGTGAGTGAATTAATAAATGAACTTAAAGTACAAAATGGCTTTGCCTAGTTGCAGCTAAAAGAGAGACTAATTAAAACTGGACTTTGTCTATTGTTCTTTGTATTCCTGCTGTTGTTTTGACTAACCTAAGAGGACAAACCATGCCCGTTTCCTTTGTGTTCCACTCGTACTCTCATTCCCATTGGTTACTTTGCTTAGTTCAATCTTTTGTACAAAGTGAACAATCAATACTACATGTTGAATGCATTACCAGTTCACATTGTCTAGAGGCTCTTTTCTAACTGATCTAATTCCATGACACCTCAATGGCTCACACCTGCATTAAAATCATTGTTTGAATGGAGAAACTGAGTCTGAGGGTTCTGCAAATTTAAGGATGGGACTTCATGATTCTGGTTTAAATTCAATACCTGGCATAGGCAGATACCCAATGCAAAGTTGTTGAAAAAAATGAGTGAATATTGAATTAATGCATCTTTTACTTTTGCAACTAGATGCTTCTTTTGCCACCATTATGTCATAGAAGAGAAGTCCAAGATTTTCATTTCTTTGTTTTTCCAGTGCTTAGAGCCACAGGCATTGTTTAGGGCTCCCTTGGGCATTGCCATCCTAGTTGAATGCCATTAAGCAAGTCTCTCAAACAGAAGCAATTTGGCCTTAGGGTCATATCATGTCTTATTTTCTAGTGACTGTTCTGCCCAAGTCAGTAAGAAACAGTCTGCTCAGCCTTGGCTGGGTGGACTTTTGTGCCTGTGATGCAGCCTACTAGCGATCCAGTCAGGTGGGGCCATATTTCCACCTCCAGAGACAGCAGGCTCTGAAAGTGTGCTGTGATTGAAATTGAGCTCTTTCTTGAACTAGCAGTGGAAACTGGTTAACCCCATTAGGTCTGCAGCTTGAGAACTATAAATAGAATTTGGGTCCCTCCATCTAACCCCCCCCAGCCATTTATTGTCAGAATAACTATGTGTTAGTGGCCTGAGTGAGGAGGAGGCAATTCTGTTTAAGGACGTTAGGCATGATTTAAAGGGTTTTCTATTGTTTATAATAGCTTTTCATTTTTTGCTGATTAAATTTATTTACTTTTGAAGCTGGTGCACAAGGTTCTGGTTGGAAGGGTGTGTGTGTCTGTGTGTGTGTGTGTGTGTGTGTGACCTTTTTAACTTTGTAGCACTTTAATGCAAATGAAATTTAGATGGTGGGAGCAAGCAAAACCAACCTAACGACAATGAAATCATTTCTAAATATGTTTACAATCAAATATCTCTCTCAATAATTTGATTTGTAGGAAATGGCAGAGCGCAGCATTTTATACAGAAGCTTTTCAATAATTCATTCTCATCTCATTGATGTACAGGACTTTGGCTAGGTTGATGAGTGCAATAGGTGCTCTTTCATTGGGGAGAAATTCATTTGAACCTTGAAATCAATATAACCCCTATCTGACCCACCCATCTAATGCTGCTCTGTCCTTATGACTAGAGGCTTTTCAACCTTACTGGGTTTCTGCAGTTCCCCTTTCCAGGGTACTGGAAACATTTGGAAATTGTCTTTCCTCCTCATTTAATTATTTTGAGAATTTATATTTGTACAATTGATATTAAGCTACTCAAATGCTTAAACTCCTCTGTAGATACTTCTGGAAAATTGACACTCTCAAGTGTTAGCTTTTGGGAGCCTGAGGAAATGGAAAAGAGTGGGAAGTGGCAATTTAGGGAAAGTCTTCTACTGGTTGAAAAGATAAGCTTCTCAGTGTCACAAGGTCGAGTAAACTTGAATACATAGTGAGTAAAGAGTCGAAGAGGCATTCAAAATCTCCAAGCTTCAAGTAGCTTCTAAAGTATTTTTTTCCCTGGGAACTTACAGTCTTATAGTGTGTCCTCACAGAGTATAAGATGGAATTTCTCTGTTCTTGTATGGGAGTGGGGGAAATCCTTATCAGGCTAGTTCCTGTGTTTTTTTTTTTTTCCTGGAAAATGGAGCAGGAGGAGGTAAGATAGAGGGAGAAAGTAGGTGAGGAGAAAATAGTATGGTACACCCAGTCATCTCAATTAGAGTCCCAGAGTCTTCAGGCAATAGTGTGCTGAGGCTTTGGCATTGAAAAAAGCCAGACAGTGATTATCTCCTTTGTAATAATAGACAGAAGACATGAAGTTTGCTATTGTGCTGCTGCTGCTGCTCTGAAACTTTGTGAAACCATTGATCAAACTTCAATGAACCATAATACTATTGATTTGGTGTCAGATCACTGGTAGACACTTGAGTGACAGCCTGAGTGGATGTGATGTTACATTTAAATTGTCCTTTTGTTTGCTTCCTAGTTGTCAAAATGTCTTGATAGAATATGTGCTTCCAAGTGCTTGTATAGTCCTTATTGAAGATCAAGTGCCAATAACATGGGCTGCATCATTTAAAAAAATGGTGGCTCTTGGCCAAATTCTATTGGTCAAACATATATATTTGGTTAGCCTGCTTTTCTTTAATTAGCTAAGAAAGGTACAGGGTTGTGTCCTCTTAAGATGGAGAGGGTAGAAGCAACTCATCCTTCACAACTCCTTACTTCCAATCTTATTCATAGCTGAGATTCATGCCATCTCAGCCACATTTTTGGCTGTGCCAGGACTGAGGAAAGGTTTTATTAGGTATGAAAATCCAGCAGGTTGAAAAGTATCTTGGGCCATCACAAAGGAAGTGAGGGGAAAATCGGTGGAATTACTTTGACATATTTCCCCCAGGTTATAGTCCCAAATCAGGTCTCATATAGGCACAATATGTGAAGTAGTGCCCCAGTAAGAATATGAGGTAGGAAAAAAATAGAGATGTGTAAACTTGTGGAGAACATTCTTTGTTCGATATCAGTCAGTCATTATTCTTATTTAGTGATTATATATTGAGAACATGCTAGATGCCAGGCACAGTGCTTAGTGCTAGACATGTATTAGTGAACCAGAATGACATAGCGCCTATCCTCAAAACACAGTTTAGGAGGGAGAGAAGGACCAAACAAGTGTAATGAAGAATCCTAGATGCAAGATAGAAAAGGGGAGACAGTGTGGTGGAAAGGATATGGGCTTTGAGTATGGTAGCTCTGCCATTGAATTTAAATGAGTTGTTTATTGTTGAACGAATTATTTCTTTTCTTTGAGCCTTAGTTGTCTCCTCTGAAAAATGATGAAAACAATAGTGCATACTTCAAAGAACTGTTGTCAGAATTAAATGGAAATATGCATGTAAAAGTCTGGCTCAGAGCCTGATACTTCTACGTAATTAACTGCGGTAGGAAGGAGGAATGCAAAAGTGGTGGTGAAGAAAGCACAGTGACAAGTATATGAAGGCTGAAGAACAAAGGTGAGGGTTCATGGCCGGTTAGGAGACCGTTGCCGTAACACAAATCAGAAATGATGATGTCCAAGACTACAATGGTGGCAATGGGGATGGAGAGGAAGGGACAAATAAATGCCTAAGACATAGATAGAGGAGATAAGAGTGAGGGAGATGCTAATATCCATGTGTCCAGGTATAATAATTGGATAGATAATGGCTCTCTTTATGGAATAGAGAATAAAATAAGAGGGGATTTGGGATAAACTAAATATTAAATGTCTGTGGGACATCCAGGTATGTATCAGATGACCAGTAAATATGCAATTAAATACATTAAGTGCAGAGCTAAGTGGAGAAATGAGGGCCAGAGGTCTAGATTTGGAAATTGCACATAGGTTGAAATTTTAGCTATGAGGTATTTCATGAAGAGAGTATGGAACGGGGAGGGAAGAGAATCAGGGACAGATTCATGGGGCACAATCTGGCAGACTCCCACTCCTGTGTTTACTACACTTACCACATTTCCAGAGAGGGATTTATGAAGTTCTTTAGGCCTTTTGTAGAAATTTTCTTTTGTGTAACTGATTTATGAGTCTCCAATGAAAGGAACAGGTAGCTGGCATTTAAGTTATGTCCATATTTTTTTAACAGATGGAAACACAGAAGTATAGGGAACTATCACAAAATTGTCAAGGTCACCCAGGTAGCAACAAACTCAGGACTCTTTCTTGCCCACCTGCCCATGTCAATTCCTTCTTCCCAGTCTTTTTTGAAATGAAGCTGCTCAGTCCTTTGAGTCCAGATATGGCATTGTGAATTACTCATGCCTTGATCTCCTTATCTATAATGAAATGGGTTGTTATTTAGAGTTGTTTGTATTGAGAGGAGGGCAACAGGTAGGGAATGGGGGGGCTCTGTTTTGAGCATGATTTGCCACTGTCGACAGAGGAAACAGCAAGAAGTCTGTGGGAGATGTTGACACTATGCAGCTGAGAAACAAAGAAAGATTAATTGAAGAAAATAGAGTTAAAAGAAGTAGATACGTAGTAAAACACACAGGAAAATACTGTTCAGAGAACTCAGCATGAAGAATCCCAGGAGTCAAGAGACTCAAGCGGAGGAGTTTGTGAGTTCATGTGTGCATGGCAAGAAGCTTGTTTTTTTTTTTTTTTTAACCTTTCCGTTTATTGTTAAGGCTCAGCAGCAGGAGATGTGCAGTCCATTTAGGAATGACAAGGGCCACTAATCTAGGATTTATCTATGCTTGCCAGAGGAGGAAGCCCCTGCTACTAAATTATTTCAAGTAATGCACTGGCTCAAGCAGGGATCTAGTTGTCTGGCTGGGCCAAGCCTTTGAATTAATGCTTCAGCCCATGACGGTGGAAGTAAAATCCTGAACTGGATTTCCATATTTGTCTAATACACTCATGCAAGAGTCCAGGATGAAGACTGAAGCCTTTGTTTGTTTAAGGAGGGACGCAGAATTTCAAGGAGCTTCATTTCCTTGAATCAGTGGCTGAAATATGACCCTTAATCACATTGTGAGGTTGAGTGTGCTTTGTACTGGCTGATTTTAGAGGAGCGACTTTAACCTCTTTGGCATTAGCCTATAGAGAAATCATGCCTTACTGCTCCAGTACTTTTTCCCATCATCCCCAGTGAAACAAGAACAGCAACAGGAAGCTAAATACTGGTTTATGGGATTGTTTGTTTGTTTGTTTTCTCCTAATCTCAATGCTGGGAGCAGGTGCAACTCTGGAGCCCTTGGACAATCTCAGAACAACTATAGTAATGAGTCCCCAACCTACAGCTTCTCCACAGGGTCTTTCTGCTTGGCAGACCTGATATGGCCTGATAAACAAGACTCACCAGCTAGCATCTGCTCTCTGGAAACTGAGAGTCTCCCCTTAGTACGCCAATTTTACTGCTGTAGATAGATAGGAGTCTTTTGGTAGGATCTATGGGTAAGGACCATTGTTTGCAGAAAAAAATCATTCAATTCCAGACTCTCAGATTCCAGAGCTCATACCCTCTTTCTTAAATATCGTTTAACAATATTCCCATTGTTTTTTTTTAATTTTTAAATGTTTGTTTGTTTATTCTTTCATAGTTTATTGTCAAGTTGGTTTCCATATAACACCCAGTAATGTTTATTTATTTTAGAGAGAGAGACAGAGTGTGCATGAGAGAGGGGCAGAGAGAGAGAGGGAGACACAGAATTCAAAGCAGGCTCCAGGCTCCAAGCTGTCAGCACAGAGTTCAATGTGGGGCTCGAACTCACAAACCATGAGATCATGACCTGAGCCCAAGTCGGAAGCTTAACTGACTGAGCCACCTGGACGCCCCTCCCATTGTTAACATGGTAAGCAATTTCTTTACCAAGTATTTCAGTCCTGACTAGAGTAACAACACCTAGCCACTCTAAGTACTGAAAAGCTCTTGATTTTTCCCATATATAATTCAAATGTGAAAATACTAAACTATAAGTGGAGTGTTAAGTCCAAAAATCTTCTGATTTTGACATAATGACTATCTTGCTTTCTAAATAGCAAACATAATTATATTTTAAAATTTTTTGGTAAATGTAGATAATCTGGCAGTGGTTTCAGGCTCACTCTAACAGAATCAAGGGAGAGAGGCTACTTCTGCAGAGAGACCACTTGAAGTCTCTATGCAGAGATTCCATTACTCCAAAGCTCCCAACCTCCTTCCTCAACTCATTTTAGAGACTATTCCAAACAAATATGTCCTTGTAAGGTGCTCCGGACTAATCCTAGTGAGCCTATGTCATCATTCAAATGGGCTGTGTTTCTCTTCTGGAAAGTACCAAAGAAATCCCAAATGCACAGACTGGCCCAAGTTGTCTGAGCTACCTGATTATCTCTTAATGCTTGATTAGGAAAATCAGTCTAGTTAATCAAAGAAGAAGATCACTCTGGCAAACCCCCAAATCTTCAAATTCACATCTTTTCTTGAATGCTTGGCTTGACACCAGGTGTTGTTTGCTGGAACTTCTACCAGAATTTTTGCTTGGCTGCCCAATTTTCATATGAAACAATTTTCTCTTTCCTTTGAGCAAAGCTATTACTGAGGTGTAGGTGGTTTGAGCTGAGAGGATGGATTTTCTCAGTTCTGTAGTGTGGCAGAACAATCCATCATTAAGTACACAGATGACCCAAGGGAAACAACTCAAAGATTAGCCCAAAGGGGTATTCCTTGATTTGTTTTCTGTGTTGTTTTTCTTTTCTTTCATTTTAGTGGAGACAAAAGTACTGCTAATGGGAGATATACCTTTTTACACATGAGCACATGGAGTAGAACCAAGTAGAGAGATATAAAAGCCTCTAGCAGAAGGAAGTTATAACCAAGAACATTCTGTTTATTCAACAACTTAGAGCTTCTTGTTGATTAGCCCTAAATAGTGATAAACTTACTGGTGTACTTACACTTATGTAGGATTCAGATAAATTGAACAGGGTTTACTGTACTGTGTATTCAGTTGCTAAACAAGTCTTGAATACCTAGCAAGCTGCTTGAAGTAGCAAAGGACTGATCTTCTTACTCTGGCCTTGGGTTTATGTCTATGCTAGGGAGACCAAGGGCTAGGGGTCTTTCTATGAATTCTTATTCTTATCCTGAAAAACACTGTAAAATCTCTGTTTTATTGATTATGGCTCAATAAGCTTATTTCTATTTAAAGGAGAGCACATTCTATTTTTCAAAAGTGATTATCTCTGAAGCATCTATTATTTATATTAAACAATGCAATGTATATGTTGGATTGGTTTATAGAGACCCAGACTGTAGTTTTGAAACATGTAATATTCTGCTTCCTTATAACTGTTCTTCCTGCAGTAAGCAATCAACCAGAAACATTATTAGTGAACTTGACTTGCATTTTGGAATGGAGGAAAAAACCTAGTTATTCATCTTATCAACTGGTTTTGGAATCACAGATGTGGATCTGTAATTCCCAATTACACACTATTTCCCCTAAAAGGGTATGTTATAATTGCATGATTGATATGGCCAGAGAAATGATTAATGATTTGCTGACAAGAAAACAGGTATGGGATGGTTCAGCAACATCCCCAGGTGTAGTGCGTTCAATAGTTCCCTCCCTCAAATTAATTTCCACCTAAGACTTGTGAATATGACCTTGTTTGGAAATAGGTTCTTTTCAAATGTAATCAAGTTAAGATGAAGTCATACTGGATTAGGGTGCACCTCAAATCTAATGTTTGGTGTTCTTATAAGGAAAGAAAGGATTGGAGACAGAGGTATGGAGAGTATAGAGTAGAAGACTATGTTATAGCAGGCAGAAGTTACAGTGATACAAATAACTCAAAGGATTGCCAGCAACCACCAGAAGACAGAAGAGAAGCATGGAAGAGATTTTTCCATAGACCCTTCAGAGACAGCATGGGTCTACAGACTCCTTGATTTCAGACTTCTAGCCTCTTGAACTATGAAAGAATAAATTACTGTTGTTTTCAGTTCCCAGTTTGTGGTAATTTGTTAAGGCAGCCCTGGGAAACTAATATATAAGAGTTGCATAGTTAGTAAGTAGTAGGTTCCTGGATGGGGTTTGGCTTTCCTGAATGCTAGTGAAGTATTTGTTTTTTTCAAGACACCTCAGTACCTCCCTATGAGTACATCTTCTCCATCTACTCTTACTGTCCTCAGTAAAAGTAAGTTGGGGCAATCATGATCTTTGGGACTTATGGTAGTTTGTGTTTTAGAGTGTTTTAATTATAAGGAGGAAAGTGACAGATTTGAGTTTTAAGAGGACAACAGTGTAAAAATCCCATAGATGTTGTCCAGAGGCAAAACTTGCTATACCGGGCAATCCATGTCAGGTGGAGAACATATTTCTCTTTTTTGGTTTCCCCCACTAAGACTTTATCAAAACAGAAATGTAATGAGCACTCTCTATCTCTGCTGGTAACCTATGATACAATTATGGTAATGATAATGATAAACTTTTATTAAGCACCCACAGTGTAAGGCGTTACTTGTTCAAAATGCATAAAAGAGTTGGTCCCCACTATCATAGTATTTACCATGGTACTGGCACAATGTGGGAGTTGATATTTTCTGGTCAGTTAATGCTTTCAACTGGTCTGCTTAGAAAGCAGACCACAATGCTTCTACTTCTGAATTTCTTTTGGGAGTTCTTGTGCTGTCTCATGTTCTTATAAGTACCTGTGGCTGGAGACCATAAAAATTATAGACTTTGGAAAATTTGGAATTTCCGTAATCAGCAAAATAATTTGAGCCTACTTTTCTCACCAATTTGCTGTTGAGGAAACTGAGGTCTGGGCAAATGAAGGAATGTTCCCAGGAATAGTGGGTTGAGTAGTGCCTTTTCCCTCAAATTCATGTCTACCTGGGACCACTGTATATGAACTTATTTGGAGATAAGATCTTTGCATATATAAACAAGTTAAGATGAGATTATATCAGATTAGTTATGCTGCTTTGATTGTTGTTCTGAATAACAGAGTTTTCATAGGCTTCTCTGCTTCTAGGTTTCCTTTGTATGGCTCCTTTAAGCTAGCAGTAGTTCTGTTATACAGAACATCTGGTGATGGTCTCAGAACCATATATCGTAGAGTTGGAAAGGACCTAAAGGTATCAGTGAGCCACCTACTTTAGGATGGGTAAGCATTCACAATTTCCATTTTACAGATGAAATAATCAAAGATATTTTCAATTACCTGATATAGATAATAGAATTGGTTAGTAGTAGATAAAATCCAACATTTTTGAGTAATTTCTGTGTGTCAGGCATTGTGCTAAGAATTTTATGTGCATCATTTCATTTATTTTCTACAACAACAATATGAGATAGGCACTATTATTATCTTATTTTAACGAAAAGAATACTGAGACACATAATGATTAAGTAATTTGCCCAAGGCAGTAGTCCTGGTAAATATAAAAATCACATATTTGCACCTATATACCATAGACACCATTGTGACCCAAGAGTATGATTCCAGAACCTAAGCATTTAATCACCACACTATCCTGTTTAATGGTTATATGGTTATAGTAAAAATGAAGTTCTCTTGCTAAGATTTAGTAAAGAGGTTCCCAACCATTGGGCAAGATCTGTGAATCTATATATACTCCAAACACTATCTGTAACTAAAAAACAATGTGACCAACTAATATTTTATTTATTTATTTATTTATTTATTTATTTATTTATTAATGTTTTATTTATTTCTAGGAGAGAGACAGGGAGAAAGCGTGAGCAGGGGAGGGTCAGAGAGAGAGGGAGTCACAGACTGAAACAGGCTCCAGGCTCTGAGCTGGCAGTCAGCAAAGAGCACGACGCAGGGCTCAAACCCACAAAACAAAAGATCATGACCTAAGCGAAAGTCGGACGCTCAACCGACTAAGCCACCCAGGCGCCCCTGACCAACTAATATTTTAAAATGAATACTGGTTTTATTTGGATAAGTTGTAAATTCATTTAAAAGCATTATTTTTTTAAATTTTTTGAAAAAACATTTATTTTGAGAGAGAGGGTGGGAGAGGGGCAGAGAGAGAGAAGGAGAGAAAGAATCCCAAGCAGGCTCCACACCCTCAGTGATGCGGGGATTAAACTCAAGAACTGTGAAGTCATGCCCTTAGCCTAAATGAAGAGTAGGATGCTCAACCCACTTAGCTACACAGGCACCCCTAAAAGCATTATTGAATTAAGAGTGGCTTCTTGTCATGATTCATTTGATTAAATCAGTAATTACTAAAAGAGCAGCCCTCCTTTGTGGGAGCTTAAAAACATTTTGATCTGGAAAGGAGACCTTATGTTCATAAAGAACATTATGAACTATAGGTATAGTAGAAGGAGAACTCAATTTGGAGTCAGGCACTTAGGTTTGAGTCTTGACTTCTGTTTACTTCCTACCTGAGTGACCTTGGGCAAGTCTCTTAATTATCTCAGCTTCAGTTTCCTCATTTGTAAAATTATATTTTATCACTTATCTCAAAATTTTTTTGGGAATCTCAGATCCAACACTTTATATGAAAGTATTTTATTAAAAAATAGAGTTATGTAGGAATATAAGGAGAACATTATTATTCCTCTGTGATACTCAGAGAATCAGGTTTGGTCCTAAATACTGCCTTATTTTAATTTTACGCATGGTTGTTCTGTATACCTTTTATTAAACCTTTGTCACTATTGTGATGATAAGCTAGAGAACAGGTCAATTTCTAAGAAAATAATATTCATTCCTGGTATGAGCTGTCTTCACTTTCTAGTCATGACTAAAATAGTATATCCTTTGTGAGATGAGGATTTAGGGTGACAAAGAGGAAAAGCAAATGGCATGCCAGCTCTTCTGTGGGTTCAACTTCATCCTACCACTTTGAGTAGGTCACAGCCATTCTGGGAGACCCTACACCATTTTTTTTCTAGGCTGAAGAGTAGAGAAGGAAGAATGGAGTCCAGCCAAAGAGAGGAAGAACTGTTTCTCTCCCCTACCCCCCATGTCTCTCCTCTCCCAGTTTTCTAATCTCTTCCCAGGGCATGGTTTTTTGAAGCAGAAGCCCAAAAGAACAAACCAGATCTATCTTTGGCCTTTTTGGACGTGAAAACATTGTTGGGCCTACTTAGTAAATACCACTATGAAATGGCCAGCCAAGGTCATCCTGTCAATGAATCCAAGACCCTTGGAGTTGTGTCTAGTGATAGCAGAGCTTGAAGGAACCTCATTTATAACCCTGCATCTATTTTAGTCTAACTTGGTCACTGTTGTGGCTTTTGATTTCCCCCTGGATCCCAGTCATTTGTTTACTGCTGAGCTGCTCCAAAGTTTTAATATGAAAAGGTTACCCTAAGCTTCTTGAGCTAGAGCTGTGCTGCCACCACCTGGAAGTGTGGGGGATTTCAACAACAATTGTCAACCTTAATCCTAACAGCCAGTTATCCACAGACAGTATGTTAAATTAATTCTCTTGTCTGCGAAAAGTCTTTTTCTCTAGAAGCTTTCTAATTCTTTGGGAAGTACTTGATTATGGAAGAGGGTTTAGTTCCTGAACTGTAAAATGAAATTTATAAAGTTGGCAGTAATGAATTTTTAAACAAATTTCTCACATGTTAGTACCAGCCATAACTATCCTTTATGATTAATAAAAAATGCATTAGGTCTGACCAGTGCTAGGGAATAATTAATCTTGTGGCCCAACTATACTGCAACCCTTTTTGTTAACCTCTTGACTGAAAACATATTCAACTTTAGAGAGGCTTAAGGCTTCCTTGTCAATTATGCTAGGAGCCCACAGTTAGTGCTTTATAATACCTGAGAAGTATGGGAAAACTGGCTGGTTGCTCCATATCTTATTATCAACCTATGCTGAGAGCGTTGGCAGTTTTCTCATTGATTCCATCTATATTGCTATTTGGGTGCCACCATAGTCCATCCTCACAGCAGACTTGAGTTGAAAGTCTTGGCAGAAGGTAAAGATGAACTTCAGTGCTTGATCTGATGAATTCTTCCTGGTCAAGGAGAGAGTAGGGGTTACTTTTTTACAGAGAAGTGAAACCTAATGCAAGATGGATACGTTTTATAGAAATAAATTGTCCTCTGAACTTTGAAGTAGGTCCACATGTCAGGCCTAAAGCTATCATGTGGGTAGCACCAATAGAATCATTATTCGCTGGGTCCACTCTCAGTCAGGCTTGATTTATGTTAACATAGAAGAGGTTGGTTATTTGTAGTGATCATCTGATTGCTCTCAGACACATTTAATTTTCATTAAGCCAAGGCAAAGCCTAAAAATAAATGTCATAGGCTTGGAACATACCACACTTCTGGTACAGTCATGAGATCTAACAGGTGGAAATTGTAGAAGTACACAGGAGAATTCCAGGACCTTCTGTCCTCAAGATTATGCAAACGATAGCAATACGTGGTTTTACAGATATACTGCCAGTGTTGCAGAATTCACGGTTTCAGTTTCCATTTCTACCACTAGGTCTTATACTAACATCTGCCTCCTGGTCTTTTCTTTATACTATGTGATCTTTTGACAAAGTTCTTACTGCTTTTACTGAAACGTTCCTGGCTTAACTGCTAGCAAATATCTTGAAGAAAATCAAGTTTGCTCAACAGACTATCTCTTGGCATTTAATGAATTCCTATCAATGTAGACTGCCTTAGACGGTCTTTACAACTCAAACTAAATGTTACTTCCTCAGAGAGGCCTTTTCTGACCATCTGTTCCAGTCAGTTTCTCCAACATCTTCTTTGGTGCAGTAGTTAAGAAAACATGCTCTAGAGACAGACAAATCTATTCCCTGGCTCTGCCTACCACTAGCTATGTTACCCAATTTACTTAGTAACTTGTATTTCAGTTTCCTAGTAAAATAGGCAAAATAATAGCACATACTTGAGAGAGCTGTTGTAAGAATTAGTTATGGTGCATAAAGCACTTAGAACAGTGCCTGGCTATCATCATCATTATTTCAGCCCATGTTTATGTATTTCATGTCACTTATTTTAACTTGAAATTGTTGTAGGTGTCAGTTTGTGTGTTCTTTTTTCAGTCTCTCTTTCACTGCTCTAAAAGTTTCGTGAAGGCAGAAACCATGTTTATGTTTGTCATGTTCATTTTCCTTTCCCTAGTGCTTAAGCACTAGGTAGGAGCTCAATAAATACTTGCCAAGTGAATGTATGATAATTTAAGAAAAATTCCCTAAACAAAAAAGATTCCCAGATCTCAATCAGAAGAACATTTTATTTCAAGGGACATTTGCCAAAAACAAAATGCCAGGGCAACGCATACCAAACAGACTTCTGTTAGCCTTTTTCTTTTCACTACTGCCTTTGTTTTCTCCAGCTACCTACAACTAGATCTACTAAGGGGACCTACCTCTATTTCTAGGCCCAGAGCCCAAGTAAATCATCCAAGCCATAACTAAGGTAAGGTGATTGAGAATTTAGTATAGGGTATGAAAGTTATGACGGTACAGACACATTAAATTACTTAAATGTGTTGTGTCAACTGTAAAGACCCTTACCCTGGCATGAAATGTGTTAGAGATGTATTCTGGGTAACTAAGTCATAGATTTTCTTCATTGTACCTTCTGTTATAAACAGATCTCCATCTAATAGGACTCCATCTGTGCTTATTGCCTGGAATCTTCTGCTAATGTGTCCTGTCCTCTTCTTCCTTGAAACATATTGGAACTTCATTAATTACTTGGACACAATGTCTTGAGCATCCAGCTGCCATTACTGATATCAGCCTCCTCTGACTTCCATTATCTCAGGTCTCAGTGCTGCTACCCATTCTCAGCCCTAACTCCTGAACTTGCTCTATTATACTGTTTTGGTGTATGTTGTACTGGGATTGGATTTGTGTAAAAATTAGAAGAAGGTAGAGGAAACCAACTTAATTTGTCATTTCTGAGTAAACCACAAATCACAAAAAATGTTATTTAGTTACTAACCTGTTCAAAACCTTTGGTGATATGACTGACATCCAGTACAGGATCCTAAACATTTGTTCCAGACATCAAGGTTCTGCACAATAGTCTCTACCGACCTTTTCAACATCAATTCTCATTACTCCATTGTACAAAGCTTCTGTAAGATCCAAGGATAGAGCTTTCTCTTTGTTAGTAGCAGCCTGGCATGAATTGTTTCTGGCACGTTGTGGAGCTCAGTAAATATAGAAGGTAAAAATTACTGAGGTTTTTTTGGGTGCCACACATGTAAAATATGAAGTGCTTTAAGATGCTATCTCACTTTACAGGTATTATCTCATGTAATTCCCCAACTTTATGAAATAGATATTATATTAATTTGTGCAAGTTCACTCAATTCAACTAGGGAAATGGTAGAACTAGGACTTGAACCCAGATCTATTTAGCTTAAGAGCTTGTGCCATTAAAAACTACACATCACTTCAATGGTGTTTGTAAAATAAATACTTGGGCCGGACTGTACTCTTTGTTGTTTCCCTAAAGCAATGAAGTTGCTGAAGCTTATGTGCCTTTACAAATACCCTTTCCCTCACCTGAAAGACTTTACCACAGCTTCTAGGTGCTCAGTCACCATTTCGACTTAGGCAATATTAATGATAAGCACTACTTCTCTGACACCTAATAAATGCCTCCTAGTATTTTTAGTTCTCCATTTATGATACTCACAACTAGATTATAAGCCTTCAGAGGACAAAATTCACATTTTACACTGCTATTTACTCTCAGTCTTATGCATCAAGTATAAGCACTTAGATCCATTAAGTAATATTTCCTGATGGTGATGGAAATGAAGACAAAGAATAAACTGAAGTTAAGTTCTTTTTTTAAGTAGGCATCACACCCCCCCATAGAGCCCAACATGGGGCTCCAACTCATGACCCTGAGATCAAGACCTGAGCTGAGATCAAGAGTCAGACGCTCAATTGACTGAGCCAACCAGATGTTCCAAGGTTCATTTTTAATTATAATAGGCAAGAAACCTATATTACATAAGGATGTATTAAAACATAAAAATGTGCAAATATTAGTTAGTGGGATGAGAAATTGAAGGAGCAAGGGGAAAATGATAGTCATCATACTAATTATCATCCTTACAAGTAAATTTGTTTCAGAGGTTGAATTATCTTGCTTGCTATTTCTGCCATCTATTTTACACCAATCTATTGGAAGTTCCAGAAATCAGAAATTAGTTGCCCAGGCTGGACATAGTTATTTTGCATCTATGGAGTAATTTACATTTATAAAACTGCTTTATGATTATTATAATGTTCACTGGAGATCAAACAAGACTGAACAGGAATCCAAGGAGGGTCTTCAAAGGCTTCCTGATGACCAGGAACTGCCTCTAGTAAGAAATTTTTGGTTAAATTCTATGTAGATCTCTTCTTCTCAAGAGAGGATCAGATTTCATTGATCTCAATGTTCCAAAGCTGTTCATGAACCCTGCTGTTCTGGATCTGTAACAGCTATTTATTTCTCATGGAAAAGGGAACTAAATTAAGCATCTTTATTTTACTTTCCTTGGCTAGAAAAATCTAATGCTATATTAGAGCAGGTTAATGGTCCACTAAGTAATATTCAGAGCCATGAGTTATAAAGGAAAGGAGGCCCATGTGTGAATCTCCTGTAACGTGCAAGTAAAGAAGTAAAATTCAGAGTTGTGAATTCTCTTCTGACTCTTGTAGGTGTTTACCTTTGCTGGGGTTTTAATCTGTTGATTTCACTGACCATAAGATCAAGTATGGTGCTATATCTATATATCTTTATCTTTCTATTCTCTTTACATTGGGAAGAGGTATCTGTGGAAGATGACTTCATGTACATTAACATTGAAGAGAAACTCTATTTAATTTTTCCCTTCAGATAGCTCTGATCTCTTCTATGGAGCATGCAATTTGATTACCTTGCTAGTGTTCACTTGTATTGCATGACTAACAAAACTATTAATAGCTATAAAATTATTCAGGTCCTTAAAGGTGCAGTCACTATGCTTTTCTCAAGGGCCTCTCACAGCAACAGATTCTAGGCTGATTAGAAGTTGGTCACCAATTTTAATTTTAAATGTATTTCCATCAACTTAATTAAGCCCACTTTTGCTCTCCTTAAATGGCATCAAGAATCATAAACGCTTTCCTGTCTCTCCCCCCACATCCTCTGTGGTTGGAAGAAATAAAGCCCATCTTTTCTTGCTTTTCATCTTTACCTTTTCTTTTTGAATGACCCTGCTCTTGACCCTGAGCATACAGTCTGAAAGCTGGATGCAGGTGGAGTGTGGGGAGGATGTTCTGGAGCTCAGCAGATGGATCCCAAGAGCACAATGGCTTACCAGCACTCCTGTGATTGTTGCCAAAATCCTTCCTGTTTTCAAAAGTATCTTGTCCTCTGTTCCTTTGTTTTGCTTTGCTAGAAGACTGCAGTTCTGATTTTGCTAGGAGCCAAATCTGCTGTTTGGAAATGCAGCTGCTTGCTTTGGTGGGTGGCTTGAAAGAGAATTTTTCTACTCTCCTTTCCCAACCTCCTTCCCACCTCACCCTCATGTGAACTCCACTGGCTGGCTCATCATCTCACGAAGCATTGATTTCAGAAGCTGACTATTTGCTTTTGATTGTTTGGCTGGGGCTGCAGCAAAGTCATTGATAGATCTCATTTAGAGCTATCATCCTGTCTACTGTTTTTGGTCAGCCTTCCAGAACTGATTGCCTGTTCCACCAAATGAAACTGCACAGCCAGTGAGGCTTTCTCAACTTCCACCTTTTCCCAGGGCAGAGAACACGCAGAGCTGCATGAGCCTCAAGCTGGGCCTGCTCCTCTCTAAGACTGTTAGTTCTCTTACCAACCCATCATTAGGCATGAGACTTAATTTGATTACTGCTGTCTAGGCTGTTATCCCTGAGTAGATATTGCTTGGTGTTGATGTCGCTGCATTTTGTGATCTTTGCTAACAGAAACCAGCCAAGCTCAGCCCAGCTGGTGTTTCCTGTGATATAAGACACTCTCTTTCCCTACTCTCTTTAATTCCCAGCTTTTGGAAGAAAGGTCATTGGTTCTCTATGGCCATTCTGGCCCCAGTTGCAGGCAACAGACACACATTTATATGCTTTCATTCCCTAAGTCCAGTGCACCAATATGCAAACTGTTGGAGCCCAAATCAAGATACTTTCTCAGCTGGCAAACCATGTTTTCTTCTCATTCAAAAAAGGTGCATAACTTCTCTGTTGCTAAAATGATTTTTCTGTCATTTCTGCTCTATGTATCCCTTTTGTGGTGCTCTCTCTGCCTCCTTCTGGGATCTACTTTTTCCAGTTTACTCTCCACTGCCCCAGGGCTTGTTAATCTGAACAAATATTATGCATTGTGCTGTTAGTGGCTTACATGACATGCCTTTGGTACTTACATTGCTAGCTCAGGTAATGTAACTGCATTCATCAAACTGGTAGTTGTTCATGTTTAATAGTTTTCTTTGTTTCATTTTTAAATTGACATTAACCAACTAGTAAGTTTTCCTAGTTCAGTGAAAAATTAGTCAGTGGAGCAGTTAGAACTCCCATGGAGCTACACAAGGCCTCTCCTAAGTTCTGGGAGAATCTTTGGAGGAATTAAGAACAACTTAGGCCTTGTCTGGTCACCTAGAGCTAAAGAGTATAAAACAGGTTTCGTGTCCTCACTGAGATCATCTTTGGCCCACGATACCTACAGAAGCCCAGGAAGTTGGCTTATCGGACTGACTTTTGTGTTCCTCTCCTTACCAATTCTCTGGCTATTATTGTCTATTTGAACTTAATGCAAAAGGGTGCTATAGCACGGAATTTACACACTCACTCCAGGTCTATCACCATATATCTCTAAGCCTTGAAAGATCTGATTTGTTTCCAGTCCTGTGTATATGTACAGAATGAACTGAACCTCCATTAAGACCAAACAACTAGTCTGTTTGTTTTGTTTGTTTGTTTGTTGTTTTTTGGAAAACATCTTCAAGACATATCCTGTAGGGCTGTTATGTTGGTCAGAGGTCTTTCAGCAACCTCAGCCATTCTTTCCAGTGATATTTCTGCCTCTTTATTTTTATTTATTTTTTATTTTTTTGGCCTTTTCTGCTTCCACCCTCCAGAAAGAACAGAAGAGACTACGAGAGAAATCTAGGCTGAGAGTCAAAAGCCAAGGCCCTGCCTGGAGCTCTAATCTGAGGGAGTTACACATGGTACAAGGAATTCTTCAGATCCACCTAATAGGTTGCAGCCTTAGAGTTTGGGGGGGGGGTAACAGCACAAAAATTTTTGAATTGCCCTAAATGAGTGCACCCATAGTCTGTATATTTACAGTTCTCTCTGTCTGTCTGTCTTTCTCTCTCTTTAGCATTCAGTTTGTATTTCAATTGTTTTTTGAGGTCTCTTATTTGGTGACAGTTTTTTTCTGAAGTTGTCAAGAAAGCATTTCGCCTAGGGGTGTGTGTGTGTGTGTGGAATGTCACTCTTACACTCCTCCTTGGGAAGAGAGAGACAGCAGTGGGAAGGCTGGGCATGATCTGATCAGAGTGCCTTTGAAAGGAGAGCTCTTTGTTTTCAAAGGTCATGGTGGGAAACAATAACAGTTGGTATGAGTTTGCACCTAGGAAGATAGTGTTTGGGATCCACTTGGAGAGAATTCACATGAAAAGGTTGAGGCGATAATGCTGGGAGCCCAAATGGTGCTGTCAAAACATCACAGGTAGTCACTGCAGGGTAGTACAGAAGGTGTTAGAGAGTGGTGTCATTTATTGAAATGTATCTGCTGATTTAACCTTTGCTAATTAAATGGTCCCCATGATGTGTGTTTATTTGGGGATAGTTATGAGTTTTGCAGCAGCATGTGTTTGGCACTGTGGAAAGTGCCATTTCTAAAGAGAGGAGGTAAACATGGAAGGGGCTTGGACATAATTTGTTCAGGAATGCTGGCTTTGTAAAAATGGGAAGAGTTGGAATGAATAATAGCTTTCTGTCCCTTTTTTACCACTGTTCCCTAACTCTCTTATGTTTCTTGGAAAAAGCAGACGACAGGGCCATGGTGAACAATTTTAGCTCTTAAAGAGTACTTTCTCTTTGTGTGTTTTTTTTTTTTGTTGTTGTTACAGATCTCAGAGTGTCACTCTGATCCTATGTCACAGGGTGGGAATGGGAATGGGGCTTGGGAGGAAGAAGAAAGAAAAAGTGCAAGAGACTTCAAAGACTTTTCTTGGCCCCTTCCCAAATCTTCTTGGTATTTCATAAGGGTCAGAAACTGCATCCACTATGGTGGATATTGCATCCCTCCCTTGCGTAGCAGGTCTTCATCTATGGTTGTTGCTTTTAATGACTTCCCTTGTGATGCCTGGGACAGTGTGTGTGCATGTGCGTGGACGTGTGTGTGTGTGTGTGTGTGTGTGTGTATAGTGGGGTGGGGACATTAACTAGAAATTGGGCAATCATTTTGGGCATAAAGGAACAGAATTTTAGGGAGCCATCAACATGATATACCTCATTCTAGTTCCTCTTCTAGAAAATCCATAGTATATAGAATTACATGCTGCTATTAAATTAATCAATGAATTAAAAACTTTACAAGGGCAAGGACCATTTAAAAAAATTCTCAGTCCCTAACACAATGCTGGGCACACATCCAGCATTTGTTGATTTCATAAGGGATGTGGTTGAGTTTTGTGTAATGAGGTAATCTTGGCAAATCACTGATCTGCTTTGCAACTCTGCTTCCACATCTGCAAAGTCTCTTTACCTCCCAGGGATATCATAAAGATTAAATAAGAAGATGACTTTAATAATGACACTTTCCAGTATTGTGCTGTTTCCTCCATTTTCTTTTTTTTATTTTCTCTACTGTAGGGGTTGTAACCTAAGTAAGGAGACCAGATATACAGGCTGAAGAAAGTTTGACTTTGGCTTTTTGTTGTTGTTGTTGTTGTTGTTGTTGTTAAAGTTTTTCTTCCTATGAGAACTTCATCAGGTAGCTGGTCAAATTGGGTAGAATGGGATATACCTGAGATGCAACAAAAGTCAAACTAGTAGATGATCCACATTTTTGCAGCAAAGGCAGAAGGTTGGGTTGAGGAAGTTGCGGGGGGTGGGGGAGGGGACAGAGAAAATGGAGTTATGTGATGGCTAATCTTTTTGGAGCTTGAAACAAATATTTTAAAAACACGTCTCAGAAAACTCCCTTAAGCTTGTCAGTGATACAGTCTTCATATCTTGGTATCTGAGTATTTACTATAAATTTTAACTTTTTTGAACAAAACCTTTTACTCTATCTTTTTGATATCAGGACAGCAATATTATCCTCACACACTGGCTCAAATCTAAATGTAAGGATATCCTCATTTTGGTCTTCTTCTACTACCATTCAGCATTGTTTCAGTGGTGTGGCTGAAATTTTAAAGATAAAAAAATCTTACTAATTTTAACTCTAGCCTTAGCGACCCAAAGAGCGCTTTGTCCCAGAGAACTGACTCAGGCTGCACAGCATTGTAGTTGGTATCCAGGGCCCACTGTTCCTCAGCAAAAGTTGGATCAAAAATACTGAGGATGGTCACTAGATGTCCCTCTTGTGTCTCTAAAGAGGCTGAATAGGTGGGTCTCCTTCAGGATTGAAGAGATGCTACGACAGAGAACTTTCTTTTTGTTTTTATTATCTTCATACAGAACGTTTTTTTCCCCCAGACTGTTTTATTAAGTTAATTAATAAATTCCTGATCATGAAGGTGTTTTCAGCTACTCATTTCTTCAATAGCTTTGTTGGAGTATAATAATCAAGAGTGCCTATTAGGAAAAAAAACCCACATTCTGGGAGAAAGTGGTGTTAGGATTATCTGCAGAAACAGACTGGGAGGATGGAAGAGCTATTGTTTTGGAGGGGAGGTGTAAGTATCACTCTGAGCTTTGGGGTGATGGCAAAGAAGGAAAGCAAAGATACACTCCTCTACCTCTTTCATAGCCTGGTTTCCATAAAAGCCATTTAGTATAGCTGGAAGTACTTGGGGTGTTCTGCTTAGAAATGAGAGATGCCTCAAGTGTGAACAGCGAGCTGGAAGCAGGGAACCTGATCTCCTTAGTGAAGAACATGTTTGTCTTTGCAAATGCAGAACATGTCTTTACAATGTGATTGCAATTACAAAGGTAATAACATTGTACGTGAATTGAATTCCCCTATTTATCCTTAAAAGACAACGTAATATAGACATTCTATTAGTACTCCCCAAGGTAAGAGGTCCGCAGCCTTCTTATCTTGTGTGCATCTTTACAGATGCCAAGGCAAATGTTAATCATTTTACCTGAGTAATTCTTCCATTTCTCATTACCTGGGGGATTGTTAATGGCTGAGACTACTTCTCAGACTCTTTGCTCCGGCTCAATCAAGCCGTGGAGGCGCCAGTTTACTTTTATTGATCAGCGGGTTCCTGACAGCCTTCCCCACAAGGAAGCAGCAGCATCCTTTTTTAACTTAAAGGGGAACAGATCACCTTAAAGTTTACAGCTAAAAGCTTCTAAGCATAGCATGCAAACATTTTAGCATGCTGCTAATTGTTCTGTTTAAATAGTACAAGCAATATTTTAGAAAGCTGCCAAATGCCGATCTCACATCCCGCGATCAGATAGCAAACCCATTTTAAATGCCATTTTAGTCCTTTTTAATTAGACCAAGATGCACTTCAATTCCCACTTGCTGACATCAAAGGTAAATAACTGTGATAAATCAAATGAATCCCTTCCTTCTCTTTGTGGAGCTCTGAGGTGCGCTCTCACTGCCTGCCATATTGTCACTCTCCTCTAGTACTTGCCCAGTTCTGCAACCGGTCTGCAGAAAACCGGGAAGACCACTGGATTCCCTTGCGCCACCACTCTGCTGTCCACCTGTACCTCTAAATAACCAAGATTAAATGATACTCATTAAAGATACTTCGATTTTCTCCCTGATGTTTTGGGCTGAATTGCATCCTAATGTGAAAGAGTGAAAGGATCCTCGTGCCAAAAAAAGACCTGGCTCCCCGCTCCCCTGAGGCACGTCCAGGGGGTTGTAACCTCACTCCTGAAATAATTTCTTTTTGTAGGAGGAAGCTGTCTTCTCCTTCTCCCCCCCTCCTCACCGCCAAGGTAAAGCTGCTAAACTAGCTCCTCTTGGGAGGAGAAATCTTTTTTAAGAGAAGCTCGGTTGCTCTCTGCAAGAAAATGACATTTTTGAGGAAATCTATTATGTTTCCAAATTCCATTTCCCCTTTTCTTGTTTAATGTTTTTTAAAGGGCAAAAGTGAGTCTCATTTTAAGCCCACAAGCTCAGGCCAATGTCGCTGGGCTAATTATGAGTTTGCTCACCCAAGACTCCCAAATATCTGAGACGACTCACTCAGAAGGTAGGTTTACCCTTCCAAGTACTGTGAATTCAGAAGCTGTTCCCCGCAACCCCTACTCTATGATGAAAAAAAAATCCCGACTTGTTCCACAGGGTGTTTTTGATTCTTCCTGTTGGTGACCTTAATTAAGAGCCATAGAACGGGGCAGGGAGGAGTCCCCACCGCTGTCCTCAGGGCACCATAGTTTGGAAGGCAAACGGAGTTTGATGTCAGCCCCAGCTACGCTCGCCTCCCGCTTCTCAGCACTGATACAGGCCGCAGCCATTGCCACCGCCGTTTGAGAGAGCTGGCAGTCCCCGGGTACTGAGACCTCGCGGGACGGCTGGGGTGCGCCTCACACCGGCGCGGCGTCGTATCCAGCTACCGGCCACCTATGGGGACTGAGCCCCCCTCCCCCCCGCCCCAGCCTCGCAGCTCCTGCACGGCTTGGGGCTCTCCAGGCTTGGCGCGGCAAGGTGGCGTCCGCTCCACCCGCTCTTCTCCAACGTACAGTTTATTTATAGGGAGCTAAATTCTCCAAAAGGGTGGGGTGAGGGGCGACAAAATTTGTCCTGCCCTCTCCGCGGCTCAGTCCCTGTGACAAAGATCCCATTTGATCAACAAGCAAGAGACAGGAGAGAAACGAACAGGGCCAAAGGCCCTGCTCTGGGGGAATAAGTGCAGCGTTTACTGGGGAAGGAGGGATGGAGGTGACAGTCCGGGAGGATGGCTGCCGCGGTTCTCAGCTGAAGTGAAGACTCACCCGCCAAGAGCAGGATGAATGACCACCACCTCGGGGTCGCCTTCTCTTTTCCGTTTTCCTTCCACTACCAGAGAAGAAGGGTCCAGGAAGACAGAGAAACAGACAAAACCCAGGGTGAAGAGACAAAGAGGGAGAGGGGAGGGTGGTGAAGAGAGAGAAAGAATATGAATATTATATTCAAGATATGAACAAATGTAAGGGAACTGAACATGCCGAGAATCAGATCCTCATCTTTTTTGCAATCTACAAACAAGAGAGGCGCGCAGTTCCCGGGGATGCTCAGCTTTATCACCAGCACGCCCTCCTCCCCACTCCACCCAGTCCTCTTGCCCCCGCGTGCTCGCCCGCTGGGCCTCCACAGACTCCCGCCCAGGCTCAGCGGGGCAGGGGTACCACTCCATCCCGCCAGTGTGTAAATTTCCGGCTGGCCCCGCCCCGCCCCGCCCCGCCCCCCGTGCCTTGGTCCCGCCCCAAACCCAGTGCCCGCTGGGCGGCGCGCTGATTGGCCAGCGCCTGGCGTAGCCCGGCTCGGCAGCTCTGGCTTTCACCAGCTCTCTCCAGACTCCACCGCCAGTAGTTTGCGGCAACGGGAGGAGCGGCAGCAGCAGCACTAGTGGCTGTGGCGGGCGTAGGGGTAGACGTACCAGCAGTCGCAGACGGCAGCACAGCTCCAGCACACCATGCCGGACTTGTCCGGAGGGCAGTGGCACTCGCGTCCCTAGCCTGGCACGGGCCCTTGGCGCATTGTGCTCCGCGGCATTCCGGCTGAGCGCATTCATCAGAGATTGGAAACCTCCCACCCCTGCTCGCTTACACTCCACATTCACACACCTCGCACCGCACGCTCGCTCTTCCTCTCTCTCACGCATTCACAGGGAGCGAGACAGACCTCCAGAGTGCGAGAACGTCCGGGAGGGAGGGAGCCCAAACGCAGCGCGGCCAGCGCCTCCCTGGGAGGATGGAATCAAGACGCTCCCGCAAGTAAACTTTGGCGGCTACATAATCGACCACCGTGGCAGCTGCTGAGGTGGATCTTAGCGACATTCGACTGGGCTAGGAGGGTTTCCTCCCACCGCGGCGGCGGCGATAGCGGCCCGCAGAGCGACACCCCAGCGTAGACCAAGGGAGGAGGTGAAGCCCCCGGTACCCGCGGCAGCTGCCCCGCCTCTCCTGGCCGGTACTGTTGTCGATTTCCCTTCCCTCTTCCCTGTTCCCTGCCCCCCTCCCTCGCCTCCGGGCCATTGACAAGAATGGGACTTTGATTTTTCTTGGACAAATCTCCATCGTCCAGTTTTCCCAAACTTGACGTGGAGCCTCGGGCTGCGTTGGTATCTTTGATTTCTGAGACGCACACGCCCGCAGTCCAACTGCTCTGTGGAGGGGACTCTGCACCCACCTCCAAGCCTGGACAGACTCGCCCCCCCCCTCCCCCAGTCTTCTGAAGCCAACCTCAGTGAGAGGAAGCGGGCTCTAGTCTCAGCAGCCTCCCTCTCTCTCCTCCCCCTTCTTCTGCCAGCCCTGGTATCGCCATCCCTTTCAGCTGGATACCCGGGAGCCTCCAGCGCTTGACAGCAACTCTAAGTCCCACCTTTGATCATTCTCTCTCCCCAACAGACCTCGGAAAGGCCAGTGTGGCCCCCCCCCGGACCTCGAAGGGCGCGTTCCAGGCGGGTTCTCTCTCCGCAGTGAGCCAGGAGAGCTGGGGGGAGGTCCTTGCGCATGCCAGGTGCACAGACAACGCGTCCGCCAGCCCCAGTGCGGGTGCGCCGTGGTGGGTCGGGTAGGGCCTGAGAAGCTGCACCCCCACCAATCTCCCCGTCTTGGCCCCAGGTGCGGTCCAGACTCAGCCTCCCGTCAACCAGGCAGCTCAGACCGCGTCCGACCTGCAGCCCTGCGCCGCTTCAGCCAGTCGCGCCTGGCTAACTTTGAAGGGAGAAAACTGAGTAGCCGGGCTGGAGGGAGGGGGCTCGGCGCCGCGCTGCGCTCCCTCGGCCCCCCAGAGCCCCCAGGCCCCCCGCCAGCCCCCTTCGAGCCTGCTGCAACCTCAGCATTGGAGCCGGCACGGGTGTCTCCCCCGCGCCGCCGGGCCGCCCTGGGAGAGACTCCTCCCGCGGCCTCCGGGGCCGCGGGGCGCGCGCAACAGGCGGCCCGAGTCAGCGGGAAGCTGGAGCGCCGGCGGCGTAGGCCTCGGAGGGGTGTGGAGAGGCGAGGCCAGGCAGAGCCCCGCGCAGCCATGGAGTCTCTCCTGCTGCCGGTGCTGCTGCTGTTAGCAGTACTGTGGACACAGGCAGCCGCCCTCATTAACCTCAAGTACTCGGTAGAAGAGGAACAGCGCGCCGGGACGGTGATCGCCAACGTGGCCAAGGACGCGCGAGAGGCAGGCTTCGCTCTGGATCCACGGCAGGCCTCTGCCTTTCGTGTGGTGTCCAACTCAGCTCCGCACCTGGTGGACATTAACCCCAGTTCAGGCCTGCTTGTCACCAAGCAGAAGATCGACCGCGACCTGCTGTGCCGCCAGAGCCCCAAGTGCATCATCTCCCTTGAGGTCATGTCCAGCTCAATGGAGATATGTGTGATTAAGGTGGAGATCAAGGACCTGAACGACAATGCGCCCAGCTTCCCAGCGGCACAAATCGAGCTGGAGATCTCAGAGGCGGCTAGCCCTGGCACGCGCATCCCGCTGGACAGCGCCTATGACCCGGATTCTGGCAGCTTTGGTGTGCAGAAGTATGAGCTCACGCCTAACGAGCTGTTTGGCCTGGAGATCAAGACGCGTGGCGATGGCTCAAGATTTGCAGAACTTGTGGTGGAGAAGAGTCTGGATCGCGAGACACAGTCGCACTACAGCTTTCGCATCACTGCACTCGACGGCGGCGACCCACCGCACCTGGGCACTGTTGGCCTCAGCATCAAGGTGACCGATTCCAATGACAACAACCCGGTGTTTGGCGAGTCCACCTATGCAGTGAGCGTGCCAGAGAACTCGCCTCCCAATACACCGGTAATCCGCCTCAATGCCAGCGACCCAGATGAAGGTACCAATGGCCAGGTGGTCTACTCCTTCTATGGCTATGTCAACGACCGCACACGTGAGCTTTTCCAGATAGACCCGCACAGTGGCCTGGTCACAGTCACCGGTGCCCTAGACTATGAAGAGGGCCACGTGTACGAACTGGACGTGCAGGCTAAGGACTTGGGGCCCAACTCCATCCCTGCACACTGCAAGGTAACCGTCAGCGTTCTGGATACCAATGACAACCCGCCGGTCATCAACCTGCTGTCAGTTAACAGCGAGCTTGTGGAGGTAAGCGAGAGCGCCCCCCCGGGCTACGTGATTGCGCTGGTGCGGGTGTCTGATAGGGACTCTGGCCTCAATGGGCGCGTGCAGTGCCGTTTGCTGGGCAACGTGCCCTTTCGACTGCAGGAGTATGAAAGTTTCTCTACTATTCTGGTGGACGGACGGCTGGACCGTGAGCAGCATGACCAGTACAACCTCACGATCCAGGCGCGTGACAGCGGTGTGCCCATGCTGCAGAGTGCTAAGTCCTTTACAGTTAGAATAACCGACGAGAATGACAACCACCCGCACTTCTCCAAGCCCTACTATCAGGTCATTGTGCAGGAGAACAACACGCCCGGCGCCTACCTGCTTTCTGTGTCAGCCCGAGACCCGGATCTGGGTCTCAATGGCAGTGTCTCCTACCAGATCGTGCCGTCGCAGGTGCGGGACATGCCTGTCTTCACCTATGTCTCTATCAACCCCAACTCGGGGGACATATACGCGCTTCGATCCTTCAACCACGAGCAGACCAAGGCATTCGAATTCAAGGTGCTGGCCAAGGATGGCGGCCTGCCCTCGCTGCAGAGTAATGCCACGGTTCGGGTCATCATCCTAGACGTCAATGATAATACACCCGTCATCACGGCCCCACCCCTGATCAATGGCACTGCCGAGGTTTACATCCCCCGCAACTCTGTCATAGGCTACCTGGTGACAGTAGTCAAAGCAGACGACTACGATGAGGGCGAGAATGGCCGGGTCACCTACGACATGACTGAGGGCGACCGTGGCTTCTTTGAAATAGATCAGGTCAATGGTGAAGTCAGAACCACTCGCACCTTTAGTGAGAGCTCAAAGGCTTCTTATGAGCTTATTGTGGTGGCCCACGACCATGGTAAGACATCTCTCTCTGCCTCTGCACTTGTCCTAATCTACCTGTCCCCTGCTCTGGACGCCCAAGAATCAATGGGATCCGTGAACTTGTCCCTGATTTTCATTATTGCCCTGGGCTCCATTGCGGGCATCCTCTTTGTCACTATGATCTTCGTGGCGATCAAGTGCAAGCGAGACAACAAAGAGATCCGGACTTACAACTGCAGGTAGAGCCAACTTTTTTTGTTTCCTTTGTGTTGAATGAAGAAGGTGTATCTGTCTCTGTGTGAAAATCCCTGTGCTTTTGTTTCCTACTTAAATGCATGCTCTGTACATGTTGTGCTTTTTTTGGAGGGGGGAAGTCTGTGGCAGTCCAAGTTGATCAATTCTTTTGATCTGACAGTTTGCTGGAAGACAATCATTTACTGTTCTAGTGGATTCTGTCACACAATGATGATGAGCAGAAAAGCAATTATCATTTTAAAATTTCCACAGCTGTCTCCACGAAGTTATGGTAGGAAAAAAAATGAGGGGGAGATAGAGATGAGAGAGAGAGAGAGAGAGTTAATTTACAGCAGAACCACCAATTCCCACAACTTGATTTCAGGGGCACAGTGGTTTGAGGACAGATATATTTGAAAGGAGAAGGAATGCTGGCAGTTGCCTTGTCGTGTTGTAAGGATGAACTGAAGAGAGCCGGTGACTGTCTAAGGTAGGAAACAGTTGAGGGAAGAGAGAACAGGAATGTGTGGGGAAGCAAGTGACTAGTGTTTTTTAAAAATGTGTTCTTGGCTTGTTTTGCATCCATTCTCCAAACATCTGGCTATGTAAGGTGAAATTCTACCAGCTATTTATGTTTTCAAATATCTGCTTGGTTGGTGGGATAGAGACCTAATATCCCAGTGGGGGGTAAGACTTTGCTTCCAGATGTTGTAGTAAAAATAGCAATCTTCTGGAGTTGATGGTGCTTTTCTCTAATGTGGGACTCTGCTGTAGCATTAAGGTCTGGTCCCTACCAGTGGATGTCACTGTGGGCTATGGTGTTACAGTTTCTCTTGAAGTGTATGCAGGGTGTATGTGTGTATGTGTGAGAGAGAGACAGAGACAGAGAGAGAGAATATGAGAATAGAAATACAGAAACTGGAATGACAAGTAGTATTAAAACATTTTCTGATAAACACATTAGAGGGTCTTGTTGAGGCCCTTCCTTACAATTGGATAGAACAAATAAATATTTCTAGAATCAATTTAGGATAATACATGTAATTTTTTTCCAGCAGTGTCTCATCGAAACGGTTGAAAAAAAAAAAGAAGTTGTTTATTTAGTTTGCTGAAATTGAATGATGCTGCTGTTTCCACCAAGGTGTGTGTGTGCTTTCAACACACCTACACATCTAGTGTGTCTTTTGTGCCATCTGTGCTTGCATGTTAATCAGTCAAAATATGTTCTTATAGGTCCAATTTGTATTTGACACCATCTGAAATGCACACTTTTGTGAATCAGAGCCCCCTGAATATGTAACAGCCATGCAATTATTGTTTCCCTTTTACTATTCTCTGCATTACACAAGTTAGTAGACAAATGCTAACCACACATGAATATCAATCAGGTGCCATAAAAGAGCAGCTGCAATGCCTCATAAATGCTTTAATCCTGTTACTAGTGAAATGGCCATGACTTTTCTTTCCTTCAGCTCTGAGTCATTTCAGATGGGAGAAATGGAAATTAATATTGCTCTTACCTTTGAAATCTGTGACTTCTAGTCGCGATTTTTATAGTAGAAAAATGTGGGGTCTGTAAGATTTTATTTATATGGAGACAATTAGAGAGTGGGCTCCTTTTAAGCCATTTCTTTAGCATAAAGTAAATGTATAAGACCCTTTACTTGATAAAAAATCATTTTGAAATAAAGATAGTGAAGGCTTTGCCACCTCTTGGTAATGTATGACTAGAAGTGAGAGCTCTTTCTGAGAGCTTCCAAAGGAGATCATTAAACAGGGAGGAGGGCATTTGAAATTTTAAAAAAAGAAAGAAAAAAGAAAATCTCAATTCTCTTCAACTTCACTCACATGTGTATTTTGTAAAGAGCTCTGTTCCCTGTGATAGTTTGGGATTAATGAAGTACAGTTTAATTAAATAATTGGTCAATACAGAAAGGGCTTTGCAGTGAATGCCTCAGCCAAGTAATTGGATGGGGCGTTGCCAAACTTACCCATCATGGGTAAACAAAATCATTAAAACTTCCCATTGATTCTGTAAACAGTTTAAAAAAGAAAATAAAGCCTAGTCCTGGGGTCTTTGGGATTTAATCTGCTCTCAAACTCCAGTAGCATCAGCTTGCTATCAAGGCAGGTCTGCCTGAGCACCCAGTGAAAGGGTGAGAGGAACACAACTGCTCTAGAAAGATCATGGGGACAGAGTAAGAATTTGCCTCTGGAAATATGCAATCTGTATGCTCAGACTTTTCAGAAACCTAAAGTTCAAGAGCTTGTCTTGCCATGTATTAAGCAGAGGTTTCTTTTTCTCAGCATCTTCTGAGCCTCTTCCGAGCCTCTTCCCCAAATGCATTCATTTAAGAGACTTGTGAGGTGATCTGCAATTGCTGCTGAATTGGGCTCCCTTTTTTTTATTCAATAATTAGCTTTGTTGAGCGAGAATGCAGTTTCTCTTCTGAAATCAACCCTGTATTATTTATTAACCCTATTGTTTTGTTGATTATTGTCCAGAAATGGAATTTTCAAACAATAGGGTGAATCATTATGTGCAAAGTAATAAATGACTTTGAATATCTGGCTACATTTTAATGTATTCCTTTTGACAAGTGTCTTAATGCTTGGTGTCTTTGGTGCACGTTGCTGGATCTGTGTCAGTGTTAATTAAATTGAGCTCTTTATGTTCCAGTTGCAGTGCAGCTGCTTGTAGGTACACCTGAATGGAGAAGGATGCTGAATGCACTAACCTTTAAATTACTTTGCAGTAATTGTTTAACCATCACTTGTCTCCTCGGCTGTTTTATAAAAGGACAAAACAGCAAGTGTCTGCATTGCATCTCGGTTTCTCCCATTAGCAAGGAGCAAGACAAAAAGGCAGAGGAGAAAGTGAGCCTGAGGGGAGAGAGGTAAAAAGCATTTCCCCTCATTCAAATGGGTTTGGCTATCAGATTTCTC
Source organism: Hyaena hyaena (assembly GCF_003009895.1). Classification (NCBI taxonomy): domain Eukaryota; kingdom Metazoa; phylum Chordata; class Mammalia; order Carnivora; family Hyaenidae; genus Hyaena; species Hyaena hyaena. The sequence goes on from NW_024081877.1 coordinate 121,638, forward strand.
CAGGAGAGGAGGGGATGGGGTAGGGAGTAGAAGGGAGCAGGGCTAGGGCAGAGGGATGGAAGGTGTGGAAGAGAAAAGCTGAGGACATGTCAAAGAATGGGGTCTGATCTCCTAACCCAGTCCAAAACTGATCAGGTCTATCAAAGACAAACCTGGCTGAGAGTATTCCCCACATGGAAAATGCCTAGAGGCACTGGAAAGGGGGTTATTTTTTATTTCCTTCTATCTCCTCTTCTGTTAAATTAAGACTTCCTCCTTATTTCACCCAGGGGTTTCTTTGGGTTCTAAGGGAGCTCCAGATTTGAGCATTTTCATGCTTTCGTTTTCATAGGCTCAACTTTCCATGCTCTCCCCTCCTTGCTAAATAGCCACTCACAATGAGGAATTCCACATCCAAAGTATAGAGACATATTTGGAGGTGGTGGAGTGGGAAGTCGGTCTGCTTTATATGAAAACTGTATGGTCCTTAGTTTGTTTTCACATGTAAAAAGCACAGGGAGAAACCTGATGATGTAATGCACCAGGATATGCTGGAGAGGAGATGGGGTGCAACTCTGTGGGGTGCCTAATATTTATTAATCAACACATGGTTCCGGAGGGCGTTAGCAATATATGTTGTCTTTTCTTGGTCACATAGAATCGCTGAGTACTCCTATGGGCATCAAAAGAAATCAAGCAAGAAGAAAAAAATCAGTAAGAATGACATCCGTCTGGTACCCCGGGATGTGGAGGAGACTGACAAAATGAACGTTGTCAGTTGCTCCTCCCTGACCTCCTCCCTCAACTATTTCGACTACCACCAGCAGACACTTCCCCTGGGCTGCCGCCGCTCTGAGAGTACTTTCCTGAACGTGGAAAACCAGAATACCCGCAATACCAGCGCCAACCACATCTATCATCACTCTTTCAACAGCCAAGGCCCTCAGCAGCCAGACTTGATCATCAATGGTGTGCCTCTGCCTGAGGTGAGTGCAGCTAAACAGCTCCTTGAGGTCCTCCCAGATCTCTTTCCTTGCTGCTTGCTGACAGAATAGGCCTCTATGCTGGAGAATTCCCTAGCAGGGTTGGAGAGAACTTCTCTGCCTAATCCCATTTCTGTGGTCAGGATTTGCTACCAGGCTCTCTTTTCTCAAAGGGTAACCCTTTGTATGGGTGGATGTTGGGAGTGGGAGCTCCAGAGGTCTGAGCATTTGAAATCTCTATATGGTATTCTGGCATAATATGAATTTGCTCCACCTGTTGCATATAAGGTATGTTTGCCAGCCAGTGGCAGTAACATTAAAGTGGCTCAGAAAGAATCAACAAGTAGTGTTAAAGATAGGTGAACCTTAGAATGCTACGGGACAAGTTTCCAGCGTGAGGTGATTCAGCCTCCTGAAGCCCCCTTTTGCTTTTGCTTTGGCCATATACGTGCTTTGCCAAGAATATGGATGGGCTGCTTAAAAGGAGTAGCCCTTTTAAGGTACTTACAGTGTAACTGTAAGGTAGTTCTTACAGTGACGTTCGACAAATGAGGTAGGGGAATGGTCACTAATAATGAAAATTTATTTCTGAAATTTATGAAATTATGATTAGAAATAGCTCGGTTTCCCTTTACCAGGTGTGAATGTTTTCAAATGGAAACATTTTTAAAAACATTATGTGGCCCGATGTTTGCTGGCTATTGAAATATTTCAGGGTAGTAGGGTGATGACATGGATGATGGTTATCATCTGGTGGTTGGCTAGGTGGAGGGCTAAAAGTTCTTAAGTTGATTTCATTTTTCTATGAATTGCTTAAGTCTCTCTTTGGTTGGAAATCTGATGCACTAGGAGGCATATGTCCTCTTCCAGGCCACTAATGAAAGGAATACTGTATATTTGAAGAACGCTTCCACATATTTTGAAGCATCTATATGACCATTGTCTCCTTTGATCCTTGTAGATAGTTATCTTGAAAGATTTCCCATCAGTAGACAGTGAAACAGAAGCCCAGAGATGGGAAGGGAGATGGTAAGGAGTCACAGAGCAGGAGAGAGAGGGAGGGAAAGGGAGAGAGAGACGAGAGACTAGGTATCAGGGCTCTATGACTCTCTGGCAAGTGCTGTTTCAGTGACACCTTCCTGCCTGGGAAATAATTCAGCCTGATATACTTAGGCTATGATACATATAAAATGACCTTATAATATTTGTATCAATTTCATAGGGCAAAGGGTTTTAGAACTTCTTGAATCAATTGTTTTTACTAGTTTTCTGAAGAATAATTCTCATCAGAATTAATTGGACCAAACAGCAGTGCTTTTAATGAGAAACTGATATTCTGCAAGTAACAAACCACCAATATTTTCAATCTATAAGTCTATAAATAAGGATTTATTGAAAATCCAGTATCATGGTAGATAGGCTCAGTTATAATTATGGATTTCAGTATATACTACTAGGAGCTAGAAGTCTATACTTTTTGGAGGACTATTTGTGGAGTTCAGCAATGGAGAGGGAGAAGTAGTGCTATGTAGTGGAATCAGGTAGATCATGATTTTGAATCTCATATGGGATCCATCTGAGTCTCTCTTCCCTCATCTACAAAATGGACATATCTACCATACAGCATTGGTCTAAGGAATAATATGACATTGTGAAATATAAAAGGTATGACACATACATGTTCCTTGAATCATAGATGTCTTCATTAGGCAATAATTGGAGAATCATTTATTATGGCCTGCACACGTGAGCATGACCCCACAGACACTGTAACTAAAGAGGAATTTAAGTTGGCTTTATATAGATAACACCTACAAAGTGGTGTGGTTGGAGTATTCATATTGGATATTAAACAATGAAGGTAAAAGATGGCAAGGTTGTCGGTGCAGGTGCTGACTCCTATTGCTTGTGGAGACAGACAAAAAATAATCATCTGAGGGCTTGGTGATTAATTATGTAATCAATTCAAGGCACTAGAGAAATGTAAGCACTGGTGCTTATGAGATACTTAGAGGGGGCAGGAGACATATGATGATGTCTTCATGGTTTACCTAAAATCTTGGTGTTCTTTTTGATTCTCTTATGGGCATAATGAGACAAAATACTACTTCAGTTATTTAGAAAAGCCATTGAAAGTCTGAATTCTGATCCTATCCCCAACTCACAAAGCCACATGCTCTCCTTATTTAACAAAATCACACAGATGTAATATTTGGGACTATTCAAGGGCCATGGCAGTGTGTACTAGACACAGTGAGGTTAAATGTGTATTTCTAATATGCAGTCCTGGAAAGTTCAATTAACAAACCCATCCATAGAGGAGAGACTCTCTCACAGCTGAGGATGAATCAGACCATTTAACTTGGATCTGCCACAAAGTAATGCATGGGGAAAATGACACTTCTCCTTTTATTTTCATACCAGAAGCCCCTGAATGTGGACTAGGTAGAATACTTAGGTACAGTGAAATTTACTGAAGAGCAAGAATGATTGATGCATACATTTAACTAATATTTGTTGAAGGTCCACTTTTTTTTTTCTCTAGGCTCTGGTGTTATAGAAGTGAAAAAGATGTTCTCCTGTCTCAAGGAATGCATGTTCTAATAGATGAGACAAGCAAGCAAATAGGTGATTTGCAGTACGGAATGATTAATGCTACTATCTAATTCAATGGGATATTCTCCATTCCTGGGATAGTAATATTCTGATATATTTCCTACCTTCTCTTTATAATTTCTGATTAATTAATCCATCCAAGGAACCACCATCTATTAAGGAGTTATAGCACAGAGTGATAAGTGCTACAATGTGAAAAATATGAGATTCTATGGAAATTTTTGCATTAAATCTTAGGTCAATTACATTTTTCTTTACATTATTTCATTAAACCCTTCTTTTATTTGATCATTAATTAAACCCAATAACATTTATTGTACACTTAGAATGTGCTAGACACTGTACTACTTGCCCAGGATACAAAAATAAAACACTTGATCCTTGACCCAGGGGAGTTTACAGGGAGACAGACAAGTAAACAGGTCAATTCAATTCAGGATAACACTTCTTTCCTGAACATATGTTACGTTATTACTCTCCAGACTGGGACCAAAGCACTGCACATTAGGTTTCTCTGCTGGGCTACCTTGTGACAAACCTACTCCCTTCATTAGCTGTAGTTGGTTATACGGCTTATATAGACATTGTAGAGGAGTCAAAACTTCTTCCCTTTCAGCAAGCACTCCATCACACCTTATCACCATGACATTAAATCAAATAAAGCAGTAAGTATTATTAAAGAATCCACTATGTGCTCAGCTGTGTGGCAGGTACCATGGGGATCCCAAATAAATATGAGGTGTAGCATTTGCCCTCAGAGAGTTCAGTCTGGCTGAGTAGCTGAGATCACCCAGTGATTTCCCTGTAAGTAATACAAGAGAGTTCTAACCACGTACTACTTCGTAGACTTCTTAGTTGTCCTCTTCTCCTTCTTCCTTGGCAGCCCTGCCATCATTTATAGGTAGACTTATTGTTGAACTCCTAAGGTTTTGTGCTGATTTAAGTGTAACTTTTATATCAGTGTGCAAAGCTAGCCACATCCATCTGAGTATTTTTGGCTCTTGCAACCAAAGGGAACATGATATTAAGTGCAGTTAGAGGTAGGTAAGGTAAAAAGAATGGAGCACTGGTCTAGGGAATTGAAACTCAGCCTTTAGTATCACAGAGACCATCTTGCCTAGAATAGCATATCATTATTTACCGGTCTTCTAATGTTGATCAGGAAATCAGCTATGTGGATTTTGTGATTTTGGACACAAATTTGAAGAGGGAAAGTGAAGGATGCTTTTGCTGTTTACAGCAGACTTTTGTAGAGTTAGTGATGTCAGGTAGCTCATACATATTTTAAATTGAAGGGTGAGATTTCCATTTCTTGACTTCCTGGTATATTTAGTCCATAGATTTGGTATAAGCATAAGTGAATGTATGTGTGATAGGAGAGTGCAAAGAGGGAAAAGAGATTGAAAATGAAAGAGAATGGCGGAGAGAGAATAATAATAGATTTGCTAGTTTGCTAAGATTTTTTTCTAAAAATATTCTAGCATTTTTAGATTCTCCTTATTATGGCAAATGCTTTTTCTTCCAATCTTATGGAATGGAGGCATGCCTACTGAGTACCTTTGGATGCTGGAAAGTGAAAGTACACCAGTATCCCTGCATTACCCCTTTTGTCACCCAAGCCGTGGTCATTGCTGGAGGGAGAAAATGCAACTCATTTCTTCTATTACTACCTGGAGACTTTGGTGAGACCTCCCTGCCTTTGGGGGTGGGTGGTCAAATGGCCCAGACACCCAGTGTCTTTGGTGAGGTATTTAAAATTTTTGGTTTTCTAATATTGAATATTTCTGAGCTGACAACTCTAAGAGAGTGATAGTCGGCAAAAGCTTCCAGAATTCTAGTCATATGTGCATAGAGATTTAGATTTTGTTTTCGAACTCAATTTTGAGTTCTCTCTTTCTACTGTTCACTAGCAAACTGTAGCATCCTAAGGGTGACATCCTAATATGGACAGTGGATATGAGACATCCTAAGGGTGTGTGTGTTCTGCTAGGACACTGAGAAGTTTCATGAGTAGCAGTGGAAGAGTTTGCAGACTAAGGATGTATGTGGCAAACCAAATTGAATGCTTCCAATTATCTTTTCTTAGTGCCTGTTTTCTTAGTTCAAATAATTAAACTAAAACATCAGTTAGGCTTTGAAGAAAAATAAGAAAAAAGAAATAGCTCAGCATATTTGGTCCCTAAAACAGAGTTTTAAAATTAGGGATTTGCAGAAATTTGAGTGAAACTCTGGATTAATGAACTAAAACAGTAGCCACAAACCTATCAGATGTCAGATTCAGAAGTCACTAGGAAATTAATAGTTATGATGAGGCTAGTTTGGATAGCAAGGAAATGATACAAAACACCACCTCCAATTAAAACAAAGCAATAAATTGTTCAGTGAGCATTTTTAATTTTACTTTCCTTGTTATGACAGTGTCTTGGAACCATCTAAGTCTTATCTCTAAAGGGTCAAAAGTAACCCTCAGGTTGTAGAAGGAAACAATGGAAAACAATGCAGCCCACATCTTTTCAAGTGTACTCACTCCAGTTTTCTTTAAAAATCAAAGGCTCTGCTTCTACGAGGAGACATTCTAGGCCATCCACTGCCTACATTGTATCTTCTTGGCCCATTCAGATCTAACAGAGGCAGTACGTTTCCCAGTGGGGATCTGTTTGCAAGATGTGTTCCAGAATAAACCGTTCCACTGTTGTCTCCATGCAACTGCTACAGAACTGAGTTAGTTTACATTAGTATTTGCTAATTTATTATTATCATTCCTTATTGGCAATTAACTGGTTACCTTAGAGATCACCTCTCTCCCCATACACCTTCACTAAAGTTGAGCTCATCCAGAGTACTTGCTAATGATCTTGAGATTTCTCTCCCTTGAGGCCTGGAAGCAGGACATTTTCCATATAGGGCTCTGAGGCTTTGGAATTCTTATTGAGGACCACTTGTTTTGGGTCCTGGTGGCCCTACCTCATTTTTCTTTGATTGTCAGCCAGACTTATAAGGTGGGAAGAGCTTCAGACCTCTCCTTCCCTATCCTTGCCCCAGTTTTTGCTGTGCTTTTGGTATACTGTTCCCAGAGGCTGAAGGGTTGTGGAGGATTGCTTGTTAGGAATCAGAGGGCTAAAAAAGGATGAAGCCACCTCCTGGCAAAGCTGGAGTCTTTCATTGATGGTGCTGCAGTGGATCTGAGGTGGCTGTTTGGAGTTCCAGATGTTGACCCCTCTGCTTGTGTATCGCAGCTTCCAGGGCTTAGGGGAGACCAAGCTTGGCTGGATCGAGTGTCTCAGATGCAGGTAAATGAAACCATTTGTACAGGAGGCCTGCGTGTGAGAGGCGGGAGGCTGGCTCTGGATTGGCCATTTTCCCCTACTGAGAGGAGGCTTAATTTCTTGATGTGTGACTGGCTGGCCTTTAATATGAGCCTCATTACTTCGAACACTTGAGAGGCTTGAAGTGAAAGTCCCAGAGGATCAGTTGTTTGTAGAGGGAAATGCTCTTCAAGTTACATTTCCTTTTTGGCTGTTGTATAGTTACTGAGTGGCTTTTGTGTGGGCTGCATGGCGAGGGTCACTCTGCTAACAGTGGGTGTACCCAGGCTGTTAGCGCCTCCCTGTGTCACCCCAGGGAATGGTGAGGAAAGTACTGCAGCTGCCTGGAGAACAGCTTTGTCAACTCCAGTAACTTGGGCTCCCATGTGGAAATCTCATTTGTTATATCATTCAGCATTTTGCTTAAAAATATTAGCTAGAACCACACAGCTCCGCAGCACTCCTGAAAGAGAAGTGATAAGGAACGAGTATTTTCACTCTATGATCATGAAAATGGAGTTACAGAGAGGACAAATGACTCAACTAGACACACAACATTTGGGGCCAAACCCGACTCCATTTAGCTTGACAGCAGCTTCAAAGTGCTTTCTGTCACAGAACAGATTGGGTGTCATAAGAGGACCTGTGGATGTACATTTGAATGGTAGCTGTGTTCCTGAATAGCTGTGCAGCAAGCGTTTTTGTAAATTAGACCATTTTAACCACAGTGATGACATTCCATATTTATAGAAACGCTTTCATAAAAGAAAGAGTCCCATATAATAAACTCCTGACTGAAATTTCCTTTGTTAAGTCTGGGTTTTTCACCTATCTTGCTTACGTAAAGTGAGATTCCTCACATTGGCAAGATTTACAAAATTTTTGAAAGATGGGCCAATTCATTATTCTCTTGAATTCTCGCTGTTTGGTGAGAATTTCCTGCTTGAATTTCACTTAATTAAAAAATGTAATTATGTAATATTTAAAATATGTGCAGCCTAGAGAAGACAGATACGTATCACCTGGATTTAACAAATGTTACATTTTGGGGTACCTGGGTGACTCACTCGGTTAAGAGTCCAACTTCAGCTCAGGTCATGATCTCATGGTTTGTGGGTTTGAGCCCCTCATCGGGCTCTGTGCTGACAGCTCAGAGCCTAGAGCCTGCTTTGCATTCTGTGTCTCCCTCTCTCTCTGTTTCTCCCTCACTTGCTCTCTGTCTCTGCCTCTCTCAAAAATAAAATAAAAATTAAAAGTAAATATTCCTCTGTGTCTTTTAAAAAATGCTACAGTTCATATTTGTTCCAGATTTTAAAAATTAAAGATTACAGCTACCCCCTTCCCATCCTATTCATCTCCCTCCACTCTTTGTAAATCTGTGTTGGGAAGAACTGCAGCCTATCAGGAATGTTGGTACTTCTTGTCTTAGCTTCCTGAGCAAACTCATAAAAGAGGTGGCTCTCGCTTTGCTGCTTCACGTTCTGAAAACTCGCCAAGTCAGAAACTGCCTCCCAGATTGAGTAGAGCCTGAGAACTACTTTATCAAATGAAAGAACTCTCTGATACTTCCTTTAAATTCGGCTTTAGGGGAAGTAGAATATTACTTTTCAGCAAGAACAAAATGAGAGTGAGAGATTGATAGACAGGTGTTATAGGTAGCTACTTTGAGTTTTAAGTAGACCGTTTGGGATTGAAGCAGGCAAGGAGCTTGGTGTGAAGTCTGCATTCTCCTTGAGCTCAATGTTCATGCACTAGCATCAGGGACTCTTCATGTTAGACGCTTAAGTGCTGCTTTGATGTGCATAGTCTTCGGATGCTCCATTAAGCCTCTGAGTGCCAGAGTGGCCAGTTTTTAACTTCTCCCACTGGGCCCCATCAGGTGCTGTTCTGTGGCAAGCTGTTCTCTCTCAGTCACCGAGACTGGCCTTGATGGTCTTTGCTTTCTGGATTATTTTCATTTCTGAATCTGATCTTCAGAGCATGAAGGGCACCTCTTCTAGGAATGTGTAGTTTGCTCTTCTGAACAAAATGAATTCTCTGTGTAAGTTGGCAGGAAGATAAATTTAATACAAAGGCCAGATTCTCCCTTTAGGGGAGTGTGTGTGTGTGTGTGTGTGTGTGTGTGTGTGTGTAAGTGTATGTGTGTGTGTGTGTATGAGAGAGAGAGAGAGAGAGAGAGAGAGAGAGAGAGAATGATTTGCTTCTCTCATCCACTTATTCCATCTCTGTGGTGATGGAGTCTTTATAGGATGGGCTGGCCTGATCTTACACATGTCTATGAGCTTAGGCCCTTAGAGTCCCCCTCTCCACCCTTTGACACATTGCTGGTTGCCTTCCTGAGGACAAGTCTAGTCACAACAGGGTGTGATTGGCCCACCAAATGTGAGGCCAGGGCACCCCAATTTGATATAGCCCAGGAACAGGTCTCCTGGGGACTATTTTTAATTGAGAGCTCTGAGTAGAAAGCAGCCAAATAATCATTGCTGTGTATGTAACCCAGCTTAAGTAAATTTTATGGGGAATTTCAATTCCTTGGAAATTATTTTCTGAAGCTCAGTTTCTCTTTTTGTGCCTTTTGAACATAATTCTGTTTCAAACCCTCTTCCTCTTTAGTTCACTTCACTTGAGGAAATCTTATTTGGGCTGTCTATGTGTACAGGCACTTAGCTATGAAACCATATCTTTACTAAGTGAGTTGTATGATCAGGGATCAGCCTGTATTCAGAGGGACAGGCTTAACCTTTAAGCAAGTCTTTTTTTTTTTTTTTAATTTTTACAACTAGAGATGTCTGTAAGCTAGCATTTATATTTGAAACTTGACATGTTTGAGGGATGCAGGGCTCTGAAAATGCAGGTACAAGCAGAGACATCTGGCTATAGGTAATGATGAATGGCTTGTTGGAAGACTAATTTCCTCCTCTGTGCTGCCAGGCAGAGAGGCCCATGGTGAGGACACAGGAGGTACACTGCACTCAGAAGACTAGCATTGACTATGATTTTGCCATACTGGTCATTTCCTTAATTAGTGCATTTCCATTTTCTCAAGTATAGACTTTCCAGTGATGGCATATTCTAATGGCAACATTTGTTTCTAAGACCTTAAGGGAGAGAACATCATGGCATTAGTATTAAATAATGGCTTTTTCATGGAATTTTGCCTGATTTTTTAAAATTGAAAAATAATTTGATAGTTATGGTCCTTTGGAAACAAATCTCAAATGCTACATATGAAACAGCAATTTTCTGTGTGGCTTGTGAGCTTGCTAATGGGATGTATGTCCTTACACCTCTAGGTCACTTTTTAAATTTTGCCTCTACTGGTAATTTCTTTTAGAAATGGAAAAGGTATGTGCTTTGTTACAATAAGAAATACAATAAGGAAATGTCTGAAATGGAAAGTTAAACTGCCTTTGCCCAAACTATACTTTGTAGAGTGACCTGAAAGAGCAAAATTTTATAAAACTAGTAAGTCATAATAACATGGAGCTGGGCACTGTTGGAATGGCACCAGGGGACTCAGTCTTTGCATATCTGATCATCTGGCATCCTCAAGAAGAGATATATTGGAAGGTAGAGAAAAAACCAGAACTGCAAAGTTTTATGGCTGTGTATGGGGCCATATTTGAAGGTATGGGATTGAAGAATGTGTGACATTTGCATTGCCTGTCTCTCCTTACTCTCGGAGCCTAGCAAACTCTAACAGGACAATTATTTCTAATGTATGAGTCACCTGAATCACTGTATTCCCAAAGATAACAATCTAGAAATCTGTAATTCTGCAATAGGGGAGGAGGTCACTAGCAAAAAAGATGAAACAGAATTAAAAACCTCATAAAAGAAGAGTTTTAGTTCATTAAAATCTATTATTACTAAGGAAACCACTCCAAGACATGGCGAATTCTGAAAAATCCAAACAGATGCCAAACTGTATCAACCCTGGAACAATTGTGTGAAGAGATTGGGTCAGGATATTCCCAACTTCTTTTGCAACTCTTACTATAATTCTGTGAAGTTTATAGCATTGGGTTGAAGGGCTTTGTACAGCCAACTGCATTAAGGTTTGAGTCCATCTGATCACAACAGCTGCTTTGTAGGTGGTATTGAGGGTAAGGGACTTAGCTATGGCAGGAGACACAATAAATATAAGCCTCTAGCTTTTAAATGAGGGAAACATATTCTGTGTCTAATGTGAGTTGTGTGTGTGTCAAAACTCAGTAGCCTCCCCATTCAAATAAGTCTTCCTGTCCAATGTGAGCTCTGCCATAAAGGCAGCAGTGAGTATACTAACCTTACTTTAGTTGGTCTGTACTTGCTCTAGGGATGTGTAACAGATACACTCCTCTTTCCTGGAAAACTAGAACTTTCAGAACAACACAAATTCACTTAAATATAAATTATGTTCATCATCATGTTACCTAAAATTTCACAGATCTGGAAGTCACCGAGATCTCCTTTTTGAATTACGTATTCTTGAGAACTGCTTTGTATATCATGATAAATTATCTAACCTTTCATAGTGTTTAAGGCCAACATTATGGAAATAAGCAGCCTTTTATTCTATTCTAAGGTCAGTCTAAGCAAATTATGCAGTTTCTAAATGCAATTGCTTGAAGCTTCCACTTTGAAAGTTTTCTCATTTTGATACCTTGCAAGAGAAATATTTTAGCTACTAATTCATGTTTAACAATATATTTCACTGACTGTCATTCTCTTTGTGACATTTGTTGGCATGAAGGGCAGTTCACCATGGCTTTGTTCATTTTGCTGTTTGCTTTGGATAATCAGCAAAGAGCCAGAATTCCATAAAAACATTTTTTGTTGTTGTTATTTTTAATTTCAGTCCATGAGAGTCTAACTGAGCCCTACAGCATCAATATATATGGGGAATTTGGATGTTTTGCTTGAGAGTCAAAAATGAGGTAGATTTTCTTTTAAAGTAGATTTGATTCCAGAATTATTAAACTATTAAACTCAATGCATGTTGGAGACTGGTTGATGGCATTCAGCAGGATTTGGAGCATTCAGCAGGGTACATACAGCTTTGTCTGTAACAAAGCAATCTATTTCTTGCAGGGGATAAACTTCTATTTTAGGGGAAGGGGAGGTCAGTTGGGGAGCCCTTGGGAAGCTCTGTTTTACTTTGAAGCCCATAAAGAGTATTTTTCAGGGGCTCCTTGAAGGCAGGGCCAATTCTCAACAATTCCTTTGGCATGGCGTCAGGTGATATTAATTAAGTTTTGTAACTCAAGAGTGTCTACAGTGGTTGTTATGCCCTGATCTTAAAGGGTATTCATTTATTCTAGGTGAATCTTACTACTCTATGATAGTTTACCTCCAGACTTTAGTGATTGGACTTTCTGTTTAGTAGCTAGGTTCTTTAAAAAAAATATTTTGGCTTGAAAACATTCACCCATTCATCCATCTACAAATATTTGTAGATCATCCTTTACTGACAAGCTCTGAATTCAGCTCTGAGGGATAGAGACAATATTAGGTACCTACTTTCATAGCTTATATTATTACTAAGGACACAATATGAGAAGTTAAATACATTTAAAAAAAACAATGGGGAAAGTATGGATTATTTACTAAATGGTGCTATGTGATTAATTATAGGAAAAAAATAGGTTTTTATTTCCCACTGTATGACAAAATAAATTCCACATGGATTAAAGAGTTAAAATTTTAAGATGAAAACTCAAATAATAAAATCAATTGCAAAAGACTTCGGGGGAATAAAAGCAATGGAAATAAACACAAAGAAAAATACCAGCAGCTCTATTAAAATTTGGAAATGTCTGTATGTCTAAAAAATAATAAGCCAAGCAAAAATATAAACTGTAAGCTGGGGAAATGTTTTAAGTTTATATAGCAAAGAACCTGTATTTATTAATTCTACAAATGTTTATATAGTGTTTACTATGTGCTAGTCAGTATTCAAGGTGCTGGGGATATACTAGTGAACAAAACAAAGTCCCTGTCTTCATTGAGCTTATAATTTTATGCACACAGACAAGCAATAAATAAACAAATATATAATATGTCATGTGATGATATGGAGAAAAATAAGGAAGGGTAAAGGGTACATGTTCTGTCAGGAATGAGTGGGTCTCTAGAAAGGTAAGGAAAGACATCTTGGATAAGGGGATATTTAAGCAATGCCTTTAATATATAAAGAGCTCTTACAAATTAATAAATAAGACAAGTACCAAAATATAAAAATTATGCAAAAGACACAAATAGATAATTTATAAATAAACTGTACAAATGACCAGTAGATACAAAATTTTTCAATCTTAGTAACAATAATATCAATAGAATGCCATACACTATATATACTTATTAAAAATGAAACAATACAGGAGCATATAAAATACAAGCTAAAGTCTCCACAACTCTCTCCTTATTAACCCATTACCTTGGGGGAACCACAGACAACAATTTAATATGCAAGATGTCTTGTTTTTACTTATAGAATTAAGAAAAAAATTTAAAATTATACTCCACATTGATATGATTATCATACACTGTTACATGGAGTATAATTGATACAATTGAAATTGACATAATTTGTCAATTACAAAGGGAAATTTGTAAATACACATTAAAAGCCCTATAATATCTAGTATTTCTTTTTCTGGAAGTTATCCTAAGGAAATAATTTTAGATTTGCCTAGAAATTCATGTTCAAGGGTATTAATTTCAGTACAATTTATACAGCTAAAATATTGAAAATATCCTCAATGTACAAAGCACTATCATAATTTTAAATTATGGTGAAGCCATAGGGAAACAGGCAGTCTCATATATTGTTTGTGGGTGTATAAATTGGCACTAGTCTCATGGAAGAAAATTCAATAATATCCCTCAAAACTGCAAACACATATATGTACATTGCTAGAACACTGTGTAGACATTAAAATAATATTTAATGATGCAAGGAAACACTCTTTGCATAACATATATTAATTGAAAATATCAGCAAATGAAACAGCATATACAGGTTGATTCCACTTATTTAAAAATACATATGTGTAGAAAAAAATACCGGAAGGAAAATTACCAAAGTATTAATAGTTTTCACAGGTTTCAGGAAATCAAGTGACCTTTACTTTTGAAACACACTTTTTTTAATTTCCCAAATTTTCTATATAGAACATGCATTATTTTTGAGATTAGAAAAGCAGTTACTTAAAAGAGGTAACTACTACACTACACAGTAAATATTAAGGACCAGAGAGGTGGCATAAAATATAAGTTATTCTGAAGCAGGACTTATCAGTTATGTTCTTTATTTTCAATTTTCAATGAGATCATACCTTCTAAATTTTTCTTACTTTTCCTTTCTTGGAGATTTCTCTCAGATTTACATTTCACATTTAAAAGTAACCTTTTTCTTCATAGTATGCCTTTTAAATATGAGAAATAATATTATGAAAAATAATCTTTCCTTCTTCACTTTTCTTGCCATTATGTATATTCTTAAAGGAGATTTATCTCACCAGTGTTAGACATCTGGTTCACAAATTTTATTTTAGAATAAGAGATTTTATTATTTAAAACATTTTTTAATGTTTTATTTATTTCTGAGAGAGAGAGACAGCGTGAGCAGGGGAGGGTCAGAGAGAGAGGGAAATACAGATACAGAATCTCAAGCAGTCTCCAGGCTCTGAGCTAGCAGTCAGCACAGAGCCCGATGCAGGCTCGAAGCCAGGAACGGAACCATGTGATCATGACCTGAGCCGATGTCGGATGCTTAACCAACTGAGGCACCCAGGCGCCCCTAGAATGAGAGATTTTAAAATAGTGACATTTAGCTATAATCTGTACAGATTTTTAATACTATGAAAATGATATAGGCTTTCTCTAATGGTCACTTTTGTCAAATATATATATTTTTTTCAGTGTCCTTTTAGGACTAAATAGCCAGTTTGAGGGAGGACCTTTTTAATATTTGATTTCATATTTGAGCTTCTTGAACCTGAGGCATACAATAGCCCCAACAAAGTAGAAAAAAAGGAGGGAGTTAATGAGTTGATCGTCACTGAGATGCTCAAATTTCAAATCCAGCCTTGACTAAATGCACTGTTTTTTTCCAACAAAATGGAACGAGTTCAACTTTTCTTTTTCTTTCTTCCTTTTTTTTTTTGCTTTTTAATGTTTTTTTGAATTCAATCTTTTTAAAAATATTTTAAATGTTTATTTGTTTTTGAGAGAGAGAGGGACAGAGTGTGAGCACGGGGGTCAGAGGGAGAGAGAGACACAGAATCCAAAGCAGACTCCAGGCTCTGAGCTAGCTGTCAGCACACAGCTGGCTTGAACCCAGGAACCATGATATCATGAACTGAGCCGAAGTCGGAGGCTTAACCGACTGAGCCACCCAGACATCCTTGAATTCAATCTTTGTAAGAAAAGTGCATTTAGGGGCACCTGGGTGGCTCAGTCGGTTAAGCGCCTGACTTGGCTCAGGTCATGATCTCACGGTTAGTGGGTTCGAGCCCCATGTCAGGTTCTATGCTGACAGCCAGCTCAGAGCCTGGAGCCTGTTTCAGATTCTGTCTCCGTCTCGCTCTGACACTCCCCTACTCACGCTGTCTCTCTCTCTCTCAGAAATAAATTTAAAAAAACATTAAAAAAAGAAATGTATATTTATTTGATTGACTCCCCATTTAGTAGCCTAACTTTGTACAGCATAAATGAAAAACCAGAATCCTCTGGGACAGGGATTTAATTCAGTTTAATTGATGGCGGTGTAAACTTCTCATATAGTAAGTACTGCAATTCAATGCAAAATGTTTTTTCAGTGGTTCTGTGTAGATACCAGAACTATTTAGATATTGCAAAAAAATTCTTATTAAGCAAACAAACAAATGCTTCACCCCCATGCCCCATAGCTAATAGAAGAGAATGTCATCTGTACAATGTCATCCTGATTGTAGATGAAGTGTTTGCCTGCTACAGGAAAACAGCTGCAGCCTAATTCTGTAGTCTGTCTCTTGGATAAATAAAAAGAGACTATGGCCTCTGGTAGAATTGTATTTCTTATATGTGCAATCATTTAACTAGATGAGTTTCGGCTCAAATTATGTCTTTCATGTTATAACATGGACTATTTGATAGAAATAAATATGCTGCTTTTGTGGGGGAGGCATGGAAGAAGGGACTAAAAATTAAGGGAAATTAAGGAAAAACCACTACCTTCTTCCCAACCTTCCTCTTTTCTATCTTACTTCCTTAATATTAAAGTCCTCAGTTAAAGAAATCCTGAGAATGCTAAAATTTTGGTTATGAAGCAACTTGAGATTCACATTGTCCCTTTGTATACAGCTCAAAGATGAAATTGTTTGCATTAGAAAAGAATTTCCAGGAAATGAAAATATTTAATTGATTTTAAGCCAGAGTTTGAAAAAAGTTAATGTGGTAAAGCAGCAGTTTATTTTTTCTGGCTGAAAAATAAAATGTAATATTATGCAAATTCATATCACCTCTTAAGTGAGTACAAAATTCCAGAAAATGATGAGGTTACAATCAAGGAATTTTGATTATTAAATTCTGATCCTATTGGCAGTTGACAGCTAGTGGGGCTTGGTACTGGCTCTGAGGAAGGCCCCGTAAAACATGTGCCACTGCATAGGAGGTATGTGAAGGTCTGATTCTGAACTTGTTATGAGCCCTGAATGGGCCTGAAGACCTTGGAGTTCTCCCTACCCTCAACTCTCCATGGCTGCTGTTGCTTAGGACCCAAGAACAGAATTGATGTTGTGGCTGAGATGTTCTTGTTTACTAGTGCCATTATGAGGGACACTGAGCCACCTGGGGAGATATACATACCCAAAAGCCCCCTGCAACAAATGATGATCTCAGTGAGTTGGAATCTTTGAAGACACATCTGTAAATGTCCTGAATGCAGTATACTATCTGACTTTTACTTTATAATTATTAAGAAACCTGTTGCTCTATGGGGGGAAAGTAGGCTGTGTTCTATTAAGTTTTATTATCATTTTTATTGGTTACTTATTATAAAATCAATTTGTTTCAATTGTGAAAAAAATGGAAAAGAGCAGAAATATTTGAAGAAGTTGGAAAATAATCTATAATTCTGCCACTCAGGGACAACCACAGTAACTTTCTTTTCATTAACCTGGCACAAAATAAATACCAAATAAAAGTTATTGAATAAATGAAAAAACTTTCATATTTTACAATTTTAAGGATCATTTTAGTTGGGATAATTCTGATTCTTTTTCTATCTTTACATTTTGTCATAAGAGTTTTTTATATATCATTAGAAAATATTTCTAAGCAAGCTGTTTTTTGGTGGTTGAATTATATTCTGTTTTCTAGATAAAATTTATTTTATTCAATCTCTAATGTTGACCTTTTAAGTTATTTAAATTTTGTCTTATTATAAATAACACTGTGATAGTCCTTATACATAAATCTTGTTATTAACTCTGATTGTTTCCTTAGTATAAATTCCCTAGAAGTGAAATTTTTTATCTGAAGTTTTACATGTTTTAAGATTTCAGATGTATATTTTCCCCAGAAAATTAGCAATGTGTAGTTCCACCAACAGTGTGTAAGAGCCCATTTCACTGTACTCACAAAGTATTATTATAATTTTAAATATAGTCTGGTGAAGCCATAGGGAAACAGGCAGTCTTATACATTGTTTGTGGGTGTATAAATTGACACCAGTCCCATGCATATACCCTTTGACCCAGCAATTCTATTTTTCAGGTATTCATCCCATAGATATGCTTGACCATGTACAGAATAATGTAAATACAACGTTATTCACTGCCATATTATTTGATATAGCCAAAATGTAAACAATGAGTATGTCATTTTAAAAAATATATTCATTTTAAAAAATGAGTGTTTTATATATTGATATGGAAGAATCTCTAAAAACATTGTTAAGTAAACAAAAAAAGATTCAGAAAACTATTTAGGCATACTATCATTTGGGTGAAAAAAGAGAGAAAAAGAGACTATATATTTTATTTATATATGAACAAAATTGTATTAAAGGATAAACAGGAAATTAACTGGAATGTATACCTGTTGGAAAAATGGCAAATGAGATGATAGGGAACATTGGTGGGAGGGAGAATTATTAGTTCCATAGATGTAAATGGATTATTTAATTTTATTTATTTAAATTTTTTAAAATGTTTATTATTTTTGAGACAGAGAGAGACAGAGTGTGAGCAGGGGAGGGGCAGGGAGAGAGGGAGACACAGAATCTGAAGCAGACTACAGGCTCTGAGCTGTCAGCACAGAGCCCAAAGTAGGGCTTGAACCCACAAATTGTGAGATCATGACCTGAGCTGAAGTCAAACACTTAACTGACTGAGCCACCCAGGTGCCCTGAATTATCTAATTTTAGTTTAAATTTGTATTTGTTTGAAAAAAACTCCCTTCATTTGTTGCAAAGACTTTTGTTCAGTGTGTCTTGTATGACTTTTAATTCAATTTATGCTTATTTTTTACTTAGGGTGTTTTGGAAGGCATTATATACAAAATTTTAAACATTATATATATGTATATATACATACCTATCTCACATATTTTACTATTTCCCAGTATCTTTATGAATTTTTTGTTGTTTTTAATTCCTTAGGAATTTATTTTGGCATATGATTGGAAGTGATAATGTAAAAAAAATATTTTTCTCAATGGTTAATTTGTTGACTTTGTACCATGTATCATTTCTCTTCCTTCCTCACAGTTTTCTGGTCCTTCTTAAAAACATCATGTATTAAGTTTTTACATAGACTAGGAACTTTTCTGAGCTATTATTTTTTCCCACTGATCTGTTTGTCCATTTTTGTACCAATACCACACTGACGGTTTATAATAGATTTCAACAGGTGGTAGGGTTAGTTTCTCCTTATTCTTTGTCTTTTCACAAAAAGCTTAATTTTTCTGTACTCTTTTAGATAAACTTGGCAATCATATTAAGTTTTAAGAATAGTGGTATTTTTACTGGAATTGTGACAAACTTATATATAAATTTAGGAAGGATTGACATGGATATAATATTTAGTCTTTTAAAAAAATGTTTTATTTGTTTATTTTTGAGGTGGCAGGGAAGGGCAGAGAGAGAGAGAGGGAGAATCCGAAACAGGCTCCGCACGTCAGCACAGAATCTGATGCGGAACTCAATCTCACAAACCATTAGATAATGACCTAAGCCAAAATAGAGTTGGCTGCTTAACTGACTGAGCCACCCAGGCACCCCAATATTTAGTCTTTTTATCTAAGAACATGATATGCCTCCATTTAGTCAGATTTCATTCTAATGTCATCAGTAAATTTATATAGTTCTCCTTACATTTCTTGTTAACTTTTTATCAAGCTATTTCATAGTTTT
This sequence comes from Hyaena hyaena, assembly GCF_003009895.1. Taxonomy (NCBI): domain Eukaryota; kingdom Metazoa; phylum Chordata; class Mammalia; order Carnivora; family Hyaenidae; genus Hyaena; species Hyaena hyaena. The sequence continues at coordinate 140,900 of NW_024081877.1, forward strand.
GCTGTTAATTTGGGCTCTTTTTTTTTCCATTACATTATCTAACCAGATAATACTGATAGAGTATGTAGGAGAGCTCTTAACATTTGCAGCTATATTTTGAATCTAGCCCTTTTTGTTTTCTCAGGCATGGTTTTCACTTAGGTGGCTGGGTAAGGAAAAGGTAGGACGTGGACTTATACAGCTAGGCATAGAAAGGAGATGATAGGGATGCCTGGGTGTCTCCATTGGTTAAGCGCCTGACTCCTGATTTTGTCTTAGGTCATGATCTCAAGTTTTTCAGACCCAGCCCTTCTTGGGCTCCACGCTGGGCATGGAGCCTACTCAAGATTCTCTTTCTCCCTCTCCCTTTGCCCTGCCCCTGCTTGCTTGTGTGCATACTCTCTCTCTAAAAAAAAAATAGAAAGGACAAGATAGTAGTAAGAGCTTGGATTCTGGATATAGATTATCTTTTAGAATTCTAAGTGCACCAGTCTTTAGCAAAGTGACTTTAGGGAAGTTATTCTCTTGTGCCTCAGCTTCCTTATTTGAACATTAGAATAACACTACCTACCTTACAGATTCTTGTGAAGATTCAATCTGAGTATTCAAACACCTGAAGCAAAATATGTCTTCAATAAATATTAAGTAGCTGTTATTATTATTATCTCTTTAGGCCAAAGAAGACATGCAATTTGTACTCTTGATCTGAAGGAGGAAATCAGATTCTCATCTACTTTAACAATGTACTGTAGAGGGCAACACAATCCAATTTTGAAATTAAGGAAAAATTCTATTTGCCTCTGTTGAATTATTACAAATAAATTCCATCTACCCCAGCTTAATTTTTTGCTTTTGGTTATATGAAATCCCTTTTACATGCAATATTTATTCTTTTTATTATGGTTCCTTCAAGGTTTCTCATTGTTGTTTACTATGATACTCACATGTAGTTCAATTGTGAAGTTGGATGGGGTCCTACATGAATCAGAGTTAGCTAGATGTGCTGGCAGGAGAGCAAAAAGCCTATCTCTGATGTTACACCTTGATGTTTTCTTTCTGGAATCAGTGGATATCAATTTAGGCCTTAATCTGGCATTTTTCAACCTTTCTCCTTCATGAGTCTGTCCTGGGCATCTCCCTCCATTAGCTAGGAAGCTCTGGAGATGGCAATTTCATGGACCGCTGGCTTTGGGTTGTGACCTGCACTTTAATAAATACTGCCCCAAACCTTTCTTCTCCTGTAACCTGCTGCTTCCACAGACCTGGGCTCTGTTTCAGGGCCACTGCTTTTTCTTTTTTCTTTCACGCAGGTGACTTACAAATGATTTTTAAATAGCCAGTTCATGGTGAGGAATTTTTGAGCTCAGGTTCCCAGAACTGTACTCTGTCCAGACATGCCTTCTGGAAACCAGTTCCTAGTGTCTCCTAGGCATATTTTACACTCCTTTTTTTTTTTTTTTCGATTTCAGGATGGAATATAGTGGCCTAGGGAAAAGGCTTCAATTCCACTTTGGTCACTTAGGGACCAATTTATACTTTGGGGGGTTTTTAGGGAAAATGCTAGGAGGCTGGTGGGGGGTGGGAAGGGAGAACAAAAACTTGATTCTCTATTATAATATTTAACTTGAATGAAATGTGTGAACCCTGGCAAATGTGGTGTCACTGTAAGTGAATCATTGCCGCCAACAAAATAATAGGTAGCTGGGTGCCACTATTTCCTAATCAGGTGTGTTTTTTTTGTTTTTTGTTTTTTGTTTTTTTTTTTAATGACTAGATATTGTTACCTATAGAGTCAGCAGTTGAGTAACAATCATTTCTGTTCATTTAAGTACAAGCTGATCCCCACCCCCCCTTAGCTTATAAAGTTGTAATCCATGCATGTACAATTAAAATGATATCCAAATACAGCTCATGGTTTCCTTTGAATGTAAAGCAGCTTTTGTGCTTTTGTGCATAGGGAAGGTTGTTGCTTTGCTATAAGCCACCGACCCAGAGTAAGCCTCAGCTGTGCTGTAGCTATTTTGGACAACAAGTTTCTAGTTGCTTGTGTGTAATTGCCCATATTACATCATCCTAACCATTGTGAAATGTGCAAAATACAAAGCTTATTTAATGATTCGTTTCAGGTGGACAGTTCTTTTGAAAGTAATTTTAGAATGTTTCCCTGTATGAAACAGATTCTCCCCTTTGTTCTTGCTTTCTTGTTCAGATTGAAGGTAATTAAGTGATTGATAATAATATAGTAGAGAGAAATGCATCATATACTTTGAGCCACACAACCTTGACAGTCTACTTAAAATGTTGCATGGGATGTTGTTTTTCTTGGTGCAAGTAAAGAACCAAGGGGAGAAATTTCCCTTCACATCACGTCAAGTAAGCATTAACACCAAATCAAATTTAATTTCCCTATCAGTGAGCAGCAGCAGCAGCAGCAAAAAAAAAAAAAATCTATTTTCAATGGTCACAAGAGGCTTGGATATGTATCACTCACTGGTCTTAGCTGGTTTCAGTTTGTCAGATTTTGCTGTCTTTTGTGATGGTAGATGTATGCCATACATAAGACTTTAAAATGTCTCTGTTGGTGGATTGCATTAACCCATCTTTAAGTCAGATATGTGAAATTCCACTAAGCTAAGATTTTTTGGTGTTTTCCTACCAATGTTAAACATTTGCAGACTAGGTAATAGGTCATGCTTACTCACCTACTAGTAGAAGAGTCTAAAAATAACATTTATCCAAGGGGGAGAAGAAGGGGGGAAATGGTGGGGAGAGAGGCAAACCATGAGAGACTCTTGAATGCTGACAAAAACTGAGAACTGATGGATGTAGGGGGGAGAGGGGATGGGCATGGAGGAGGGCACTTGTGGGCATGAGCACTGGGTGTTATGTGGAAACTAATTTGACAATAAACTATTTGTAAAAAAAAATAACATTTATCTTTGCCCATGGACCTTATATATTGGACACAACATGCAGTTTGGTAAAATGCCTTATAGATAATATTTCAAAGTGAGGAAAAAAAAAGATTGTTTAGAATCTCAAATGTCAGAGATGGATCAAATAATTCTTAGCCCTTTATTGCTGAATAATGGACTTTGTAAATGCCATATGTGACTATTAGATCAAATGAAAATACATAGAGTTCCATATTAATTGGTTCAGTATCAGATGATGGCCTGTTTGCAGAATACAATTAAATTATGTTATCAATATAATGTTTTATCGACTTCTTGGTTTGCAAAATTAAATAAACATAGACAAGCACTTGCAGTGTAAGTTGTAGCAAGGAACGGGTTTTGATTTGGAATTTGAAAACAGAATTAAAGGTGATTGAAGCAGAAAGCAGGCTGTGGGATAAAATTTTTGCCAGCGTTTCTTGAAGGAACTAAGTATATCTAGGTGTTTGGGAGGAGTAAGAACCAAAGAACAGAGACTTTGGGGGAAGTGTTCCAAAATGCTTTCTTAGGGGCTTCTGCCAATATGAGCAAATTCTTTTGTTTAATTGTTTAATTTGCTTTGGTATGAATACATTCACGTATTTCATTATGTACTTTGCCTTCCCAGTGTCTTCTTGGTATTGCTCTAGATACGGGTTAAATAGTGGTGAATAAAACTGACATAGTCCCTGCCTCCATGGAGTGGGGAGACAAAACCTTAATATAAAATCATAGTCTTGTGAAAGAAATGGTCATATTATTAAGAGACAAATGGGGGAACTTGATGTAGTGTAGGGGATTATGGAAGTTATATTTGAATTGACACTTGAAGGGTGAGCAGGAGTTAGTGATGCAAAAAGCTGTAGGTGGGATGATGGTCCAGAGATGAGGAATAGCATGTGAGAAGACCCTAATGTGGGAAAGAGCTTAGTGGAGCTGTAATGAGAGTACCAGTGGAATCAGGGCCGGAGGGCGAGTGGAAAAACCTCACATTCTGTGGCTTGAAAAATATGGATCTGAAATTAAACCATTGGCCTAATCTCAGGGAGACCTTCCTCCCTGCCCCAGGTGGTTTGAATTTGAGTGCTGAAATCCTGAAGCCTTGAATCCCACAAGTAGCCATTGGTTAGAAAAGTAGAAAGGGCTGAGGCAGGAGGGTGGTGGCAGAAGTTCACCAAGTCCTATGTGAATTCTGCAGAGAGCAAATTCATTTCAGAAAAGCAGCCATTGCGGTGCCTGGGTGGCTCAGTCAGTTAAGTATCTGACTTCGGCTCAGGTCATGATCTCATGTTCGTGGGTTTGAGCCCCGCGTCAGACTCTGTGCTGACAGCTAGCTTGGAGCCTAGAGCCTGCTTCGGATTCTGAGTCTTCCTCTCTCTCTGCCCCTCCGCTGCTCTCTCTCTCTCTGAAAAATAAATAAACATTAAATTTATATATATATGTGTGTATATATATGTATATATATATATATATATATATATATATATATATATATATATAAAGAAAAGCAGCCATGGAAGGAATTGATTTCAAAGTAAAGAATGAAGCAGCCTGCAGCCAGCTTCAGATGGATGGTTTGCCGCTCAAGTCCATTCTTACAGTCTCTGCAGCACCCCCATGTGATAATTGGTGGTATGTAGAATTGGTGGTGTGTAGACAAACTCTGTAAGACGGTGTTTGTGCTGCATGCAAAGCTTATCTAGTCGCATTCTCGATGTGGAATCAGTAATTTCAGGACAATTTTTATAATTTAATTTCTTTCTCGGCTGCTTTTGATAGAGAAAATAAGGAATTCTTCCTCTTCCCCATCCCTCTGCATAAACAGACAGCAGATCCAGAGAAGAAAGGACTAATTGAGTCCCTATTTGCTGCTGCTTTTGTCTTTCCTTTCTCCATTTCTTCTGTGAAGTTCTGCCTGCTAGTCACCAGAGGGCGCGCAGATGCACCAAAATGCAGCCTTTATTCCTCAGGCCACAGAAATTTCATTGTCTCTCTCTTCATCTTTACATCTTCGGAGACAGGGATGCATCTTGGCCTTTTCTCTTTGTAGTATTTCTATCAAGGGCAATCGTTCCCCACCTATTTTTTAAAACATGGGCAAAAGCTACTGTCTAGATAAAAAAGAGAAAAGGATTGCTTTCTGAGATCTGGGAGGAAAGTGTGTGTGTGTGTGTGTGTGTGAGAGAGAGAGAGAGAGAGAGAGAGAGAGAGAGAGAGAGAGAGAGAGAGACTGTGACAGATCTCAGTTGCTGGTACCCTGCGTGACTCGTTTGGGAAGGACTCATTTTGCCAATAGCAAGGTAGACTGTCTGGGCTCCTCTTCTTTTTTGCTTTCCCTGGGCTGTTGTCCTTGTAGCAACTATTCCGCTTCTTGACATGTCCTAATAAAGAGGATGATGTGGCCGGGGGCAGGGGATTCATCTTCTTCCCCAATCTGACTTCTTTATTGAATTTGCTCCTTGCTGAAGTCCAAAGAGCATTGTCTCCTCTTAACTGTGTGCTCTCTTCACTCTGCCCAAGGTCAGAGAATCCAGCTGTGGCCTGTCTGCCTCCAACATCACTGGCCATAGAGAGAAATCTGCATATGGCTGTGACAGTTCTGTGTCTGATGTGTGAGATGCAGAGGAAAGCTAGTTTAAGATCTTCCAAAGATGTCTTGGCATGGCAGTGCTGATGAAAGTGGAGACTTGTTTGTGTCAGTGACATAATCAGAAAAGGCAACCAGGGTCCACCTGCAGGGAGTGAGGAGGTGTGCAGTTTAGTGTGATCTTCTGACAAAAGTCCATTCACTTCACATTTGTCTGTCCCTACTGCCAATCTCCTTTTGATGCCTTAACCTGACTTTTATTCTGGTTTGCTCAAACAATTCTGGTGCCACAAAGAATTGCTTGGCCGGGGGTAGTCATACTGGCTAGCATGCTAATACGAATGCAGGACTCTTTCTAACCAGCTAGTCTCATAATGATAACTACACATGAGGAACAGGCAAGGTTTAGCATATTCTGCATATAGTAAAGCATCAGGCACAGTTATAGCTCCTCATAAATAATAGTGATGGTTCTGAAAGGCCATTTTCATGTAAATTTCCTTACTATTAGCAAGTTTGGAAAAGAGCTATATTGAAGAACAGGTTATTTAAAAAGCAGAATGATTTCCAAATAAAATGCTATCAGCCTTTCTCTTTGGGGCACTGCAGTGCTCCCTTGTTTCAAAGACCCATGTGGATAGATTGCATGTTAACTTGTGAACCCAGTAGCAGTGTTCTTACTGTCCATGCCAGCAAAGCAGTAATACTCTAAACACAAAAGGCATTTAACACAGTAATTGTTTCTGATGGAGCAAGTGGCACTGCCAGCTTGCTCTCTCTTGGATGGCTTCTCTACGATGGGAGCAAGATTGGGAGTCAGGCCCAAGCTACTCCTTGGTTTGTGTGGTATAAATGAATAACTTAAAAAAAAAAAGTGTTTGTATAGCCAAGGTCATTCCTGCCCTTTCCTCAATAGATTTGAAATCCTGGGCTGAATACTTATCTGGCTTGGTTTTGTGTCTTTGGAACAAAGGAAACTTCCAGTGACCAGTCTGGTTAATCACCAATGCTTATTCCCTCTTCCCTTCTATTTTGCACTGGGTTTCATTCTACACCAGTACATTGGGTTTCCAATCACATCAGATCCTATTAGGCTGCTTTCCATTCATAGCAGATTAGATTCCCTTACACCTCACTGCCTAGCAGGATTTTCTCCTCCACAATGTCTAGAGTATTAGGTTCCCTTACATGGGTTGCTGCTTGTTAAGTTGTGTTCGGTGCTGCGTAGTATTGAATTCTCTTTCTTGTCAGCAGTCACTGGGTTGTTAATTACACACTTGCAGATTCACTTCTCCTTCACATTCTGTAATGTACAGCTTTCCATAAGCTCTGACTGCACACTTCAGTTCCTTAGGCAGCCATATCTGCTCACAGGTTCAGTTCCATTCAGCTGTGCAATATGGAGCACCTGTACACCAGAGTCTGTGCTATATACTGCAGTGTTTACAAAAGTAAGTGAGGCATAATTCTTTACCTCAAGCAGTTCACAGTCTAATGGGCTGGGAATAGAGGGCAGTATATAAGATGAACTATGTGTTTGAAGGGTAAGTGTTGGTTATACTACTTTCCTAGTAACAGTTTATTATTTGACACATTTAAAACACCTTAGAAGGCAACTTGATACTTATAACGTCATTATTATCACCATTCTGTTCTATAATGAAAAAAAAACAGGAAGGACAATTGTGTAGGAAGTGGCCATTTTGCCAGGTTCCACTGCAGGTATTGGATGAATTGTGATAAAAAATCTTGTGTCTTTTAATACCCAGTCCTGCTTTTATATGTAGCTAGCAGGATATTAGAAATCATGTGATTCTAAGATATACACATCACACATAGATAAAGTAATAAAAATTCATATGTAGACAATTGTATAACATGCATGGACATTACATACAGACTACAATCTATTTCTATTTTTTCTTTTGATACTAAAATATGGTGCAATTTTATTCATCCCTGGAAAAGAGGGAACCAAAAGTAATGCAAAAGGATGTGAGTCATGGATTCCCACAAGTAACAGAAGGGAGGGGCATTACCAATTGTGATCTTAATGCTCAAGAATCTCAACTTAGTGCAGAATCACAATCTTGTGTCTCACATTAGTGTAAATGTTGCCTAATTTTCACTTTGTATAGCTTCTCATTCCTTGTACACTTACCACGTGCCAGGCAGTGTTCCAGGTGCTTTATTGTAGCATCTCAGTAATTGCTCACCATAAATGAAACTTCTCTGTATTTGCTGTCATAAAAAAAAATCCAAGTTTACTGGCAACAAAGAGATGTGTTTTGTATCTCTTTCTGCCAACTCCACCAGAGTGCTTCATTAATGCCAAATTTCTAATTGGCTGTGAACAGTAGTTATAACATAGTCTGAATATGTTCATAACATAGTCATGACAAATAGTGATCTCAAAAAATGCAATTTAGAGTAAGACCTAGATAATAAATAAAATTATTTGATATAAGAATTAAATAAAAACCAAGAATTTGGTTTACATTTTTTTTCTTCAACACCAAAATATTGTGCCATTTTTTAAAAATCACTGGAAGGGAGGGAACAAAAAGTAAGGCAAAATAGGAAGTGACAGGACGAGTGCTTTTGCAATTTACCCACTCTTTTCTAACTTGTCAAACATACAGTGTTTCTAAAACCAAGAGTAATGATATCTGTATTTCCTATTATAATTGTGTAATGTGAAGAGACTTTACTGGTATGGAAAAGTGACAGCAACATTCAGAACTCATTTTTCAAAAGTGTGTTACTATTCTAACATATGGACTATGGCATGGTTGCATTAGAATAATTCAGTGTTGCTCTTTCAACTGAAATGCCCTGCTTACTTATTTGACCAAGGTCATCACCAGTTGTCAAGGGGCTGTTTCTTTTCTTTTCTGAGGCTTGTCCTTAATGCATAGGGGTTAACATGCACATCTGGATATAGACTGTATTATTCCCCCAACACTGTCCCCTACTGTGTATAATGCAACATCCTTCGATCCTCACAAACACTCCTACCAGAGTATATTATGTCCATAACTGAACTATTATATATTTCATCTTTTTTTGAATCCAAGACTTGTGATCATTACTTAAGAATCAGAGTTTCAGAGAAACTGTCAAATACAATGTACCCTACTATTCCTTACATGCCTTATTTCATAGTACAGTTTCTACTTTCATCCTGTTGCTCATTTTAGCAATAAATACTTAGAGAGTCAGTCACTGCTTCAAATCTAGCCACCCTGTTTCATATTAATAGCATAATGGTGAACATTCTGTACATTGCCGGTGACTCACGTAATCACTATGCAAAATGCATCATTCATAAATTGTTTAGTGTGACCTTTTGCACAGTAGCACTAATTATTATTATCACAGAAGCCCATTAAATGAGACTGGTAATTATCAGGGATTTATTTGAATGGACAGCTAAGATATTCTTGGTTAGTCAAAGCAGTTGTCATGATGGTCATACAAATATGTCTTATGAATTGGGTTAATTAGGGTAATTAATAACTGTTGCTTTGGCCCCCCTTTCCCAAGGTGTTGCCTAAGCATTATCAAAAGGGGAGAGGTAAAGTTCAAAAAAGTTTGCCTCCCTTTTCTACGAAAGCTACTTTTTAAATCAATAAAAGCTATCCAGCCTCCAAAGGTGCCTCCCCTAGAGAAACCCTTACTTTTATGGGATCTTCTACTTTTAGATATTTCAGAGTCAGCAGGCACAAGCTACATTGAAAAAAATGTAGTTAAAAAGAGGAGCTAAATAGTATCCTAAGGTTGCTGCTTTCTTTTTAGTCACCTCTGAGAGCTCCTGAGGGACCATCCCTTTGTTTTCTACTTTGAGCAGAGGCTTGCTTTGTTTTTGCTCATCTACAACTTTCTTGCCTTGCTTTCTAGCCTGCTCATTGTATTGGTTTTCTTTTCTTCTTTTAACATCTCAAGGAAGTTGTGAGTTTTCCTCATTTGGGTTTCTGCTCCTCTGAGGTTTTTCTGAGTTGTATTGCAGGACTTTTTCTTAATGCCTTGTGGACCATCTAACATTGCCATGTGGCAGTTTTGTTCCTTTTTCGAGAGAGAAAGGGGCTAGCTCTGAAGAGCTATTCGTCTATCTCTTCCATAAAAAAAACAAACAAACAAACAAAAAAACCCAAAACAAAACAAAACAAAAAACCATAAAAGGTGAAAGTCCAAGTTTCTTCTCTGTGCATTACAGCATATTAAGATGTTTTCTTTATTATAATGCAAAGAGAAAGGGAGACGTTAAAAATGAAACCTCTCTTCAGTGAGATCATCCTTTGAGCAGATACCATTGTCCACAAAAAGAATTTGAGATTTTTCATAATGGTTTTAAATAGCAAATTAATTTTTCCCTGTTTCTTCCATAAAACACGAAGTGATATAAAAGAAGGAAGGGAAGTGAGGACATTAATTGGACATGAGATCTATGTCGGTTCCTGGACTCAATGCTTTTCATATATTAGCTAACTTAATCCTCACAACAACCCTATGAGACTGGAAATAGTATTATCCTAGTTATACAAATGAAACTAAAGTATATAAAGGTCAAATAATTTTCCTGAGGTCACACATAACCAGGACTTGAACCTAAGTCTTTCTGATCCAGAATCTTTTTTTCCACACCAGCTAGCACAGAGTTTCCCAGAAGAACGATAGGCTTCTAGTACTTTACAATTCCAGATACCTTGTTCACAGCCCCAAACCCCATTGATTAGAAATGCCTGTTGTTTCTTGCTTCTCTGCCTCCTTGGCAACTGAGAATTCTGTCAGGGGCTAGTATTCTGTCTCACCTATAAAATTTAAGTTTGGGGACAATTCTAAGAAAAAGCGTTTAGTAGAGGGCATTAGGCTAATACCTTCGAAATGTCCATAGCACTTTCTTCCCATGTCACAGCGGAATCTCATGATCAGAAAAAAGCAGCTTCCTTCTCTATTTTACATGAAGTTGCCCGTGTTAGGGAAGAAAGGCTTTGTGTTGTCTGAAGTGACTTGGTGATGCTTGGAGGCTACACAGGATACATGGGAGATGAAAGTGGGTGGGGTCCTCTGGGTATCCCTGTCCTAGTAACACAGGACCTAGTTTTGATATCTTAGGGCTTTTCTAGGCCCATGTTTTTTTCTGGTGTATCCTTACAAAATTTAGGAGTATTGTACTTCTGGTATTTAATTTTTTTGTGTAGCTTTGCCTGGTTCATAAAAAAACATTCATTCATTCAACAAATAGTTATTAAATATCAAGTTAATGTCAGATATTGTTTTTATGGTTTCAGGAAGAGCAATGAACAAAATAGATAGAAATTTTCTTTTTCCTTAAGTATATTTATTTATTTTGAGAGAGAGAGAGAGAAGGGGAGAGAGTGAACAAGCAGGGGAAGGGCAGAGAGAGAGGGGGGCATAGGATCTGAAGCAGATTCTGCACCTACATCAGAGAGCCCAATGTGGGACTTGAACTCATGAACCATGAGTGAAAGTCGAATGTTTAACCGACTGAGCCACACAGGCACCCCAACAGACAGAAATTTCTAACATCATGGAGTTAACATTCTAGTAGGTGGAGAGAAATAATGAAAAAATTAGTGAAATATATAGTATTTTAGAATATAAGTGCTATAGAGAAAAATAAGGCAGAAAAGGGGGATTGTGAGTATTGGAGAGATTTTGCAAATTTAAATAGGATGGTTGGGTAAGGTGTCAGTGCGATATAATTATATTTCTTATCATTTCACACAGAGACCCTTCTCCAGTCAGGCTGATAGTTCATTCATTAGTGCCTACTCCACCTATCTTTGTATCTTACCAGGCATAAGATACACATTTAAGAGGAAAACAGACATTGCACCTATCCTTATGGAGCCCAGAGTATGGTGCAGGGGACAGACAGTGAAAAATTATTACACAGATGATGACTTGCAATTACACTGTGATGAAAAGCAGTACAAGGTCTTAACACGTACCATGCATGGAGGACAGTACACCCATACTAATTCTTTTAGGATAAAGGCCACAGAGAGACCACAGAACAAAATTTAGTCTCATTGTATTGTGTGGGAAGGACTGTGATGACATGATTCCAAAACAAGAAGTCTCATTTGGTTTAAGTTGTGTCGAGGGATCCATGAATTTGTCATTTCAAATGTCCAATTGCCATAATTGCATATAGATACTTTTAGTCTCAAACGCAGCTAATTACTGACATTTGATTTTAAACACACAGACATATATGGCTATATTTTTCCTGAAAAACAAATAAATGACTGTTTCATGTGGTGAATTGTGGGCCTTGTAGAAAACTGACTTAAAAGGAGGGAAAGCATTCATGATGTTAATGGCTGATTTTTAGAGCAGAGTGCCTATTTGTATGTTTTTCTCCTTTCATTTTGCCTCCAAAGCTCCAAAACCCCCTAAAATGAAAGATTATAGGATAAAATGCATCATTTTATTTTTAAATCATTGAGAACAAAGTATTTTAATGAAGAAATATATTATATTAGTCTCCTATAAACCAAGAGCTAATAGCCTGGAACTGGTACTTTGGCTCTCTAAAAACTCCAACAAGACAAGCCAATTACAGACTCTGAAACATTTTTATTTTTAGTTTCTTGTAATAGCAATTCATTCTCTGCTATGGTACATTAACTGGGAAACAATTTGAAATGAGAGTTTTAGCATCTTTAGAATAATTGACTATATTTACCAAACTTCTAATAGTGCAGAGAGGTTGGTGGGGGGAAGGATAGAAGAGCAAAAGATTAGGTAAGGGGAAAGTGTATCCAAGAAGGCATAACTTTCAAATTGACATCTGGGGAACACAGTTTAGCTTAACTTTGTTTCCTTCCAGTTTATCTTCAAGTAGAAAATAGTTTGGTCCTTTGTGCTGCTTTCTGCCTTTGTGTATGATGTAGTGTTACTTTGGTGAGCAGGAATAATTAGTTGTTTACAAACAAAGAGTGCAATAGGCACAGCTGTGATATTCTCTATACTACAATCTCTGGCAGTCCCCAATTGCTAATGTTGTTAGCTGGCCTGTTCCCATTCCTTTTAAGTGGAATTTCTTTTGTTTTGAAGGACTGTCACTTTTTTGATCTACTCTTCAGTGGTTCTTCTTGCCTATCTGTTGCTGTTGTTGTTGCTGCTGCTGTTGTTTAAATTCCAACCCAAGTCCAATCTGGAGTGGAGCTGGTAATGCCAGATGGAAGGAATCTTTGGGAAGGATAGAAAAGCACAGTGGAGGGGCAGAGAGAGAAAGAGGGAGAGGGAGAATCCCAAGTAGGCTTCACACAGTACAGAGCCCAATGACTTGGAGCTCAATCTCAGGAGTCATGAGATCATGACTTAAGCAATCTCACAAACCATGAGATCATGACCTGAGCAGATATCAGGAGTAGGATGCTTAACTGACTGAGCCCCCAGGTGCCCTGTGGTAATTTCTTAAAATAAGACAATGAAGTTTGCCACATCAATTGACTTGTCCTTTCGCAAATGATTTCTCTGTAGCAATGTAATGCTGTTTGATAGCCTTTTACCCACAGTAGAACCTCTTTCAAAATTGGATCAATTCTCTTGAACACTGCTGCTACTTTATCAGCTATATCTATGTTGTATTCTAAATACTTTGTTGTCATTTCAACAGTCTCCACAGGTCTTTACCAGGAGTAGATTCCATCTCAAGAAAACAGTTTCTTTGCTCATCCATAAGAGGCAATTTTTAATTTTTTAATGTTTGTTTATTTCAATGTTTATTTATTTATTTATTGTTTTTGAAAATTTTTTAATGTTTATTTATTTTTGAGAGAGAGAGAGAGAGTAAGCAGGGGAGGGGTAGAGAGAGAGAGAGGGAGACATAGAATCTGAAGCAGGTTTCAGGCTCTGAGCTGTCAGCACAGAGCCTGATGCAGGGCTCGAACTCACGAACTGTGAGATCATGACCTGAGCCAAAGTCAGATGCTTAACTGTATGAGCCACCCAGGTGCCCCAATAAGAGACAACTTTTAATCCATAAAAAGCAAGTTTTTACATGAGATTGCAGCAATTCAGTCCCATCTTCAGGTTTCACCTCTAATTCTAGTTCTCTTCCTATTTCTACCACTCCTGCAGTTACTTCCTTCACTGAAGTTTTGAACCCTTCAAAATCATCTAGGAGGGCTGAAATCAGCTTCTTCCAAAATCCTGTTAGTGTTGATATTTTGATCTCTTCCCATGAATCGTTAATGTTCTTAATGGCATCAAGAATGATGAATCCTTTCCAGAAGATTTTCTTTTTGTTTAAACTTAATTATTTAGGTTTATTTTATTGTATGTATGTATATATGTATGTATATACATATTTAGAGAGCATGCACATGTGGGAGGGGATGGGGCAGAGAAAGAGGGAGAGAGAATCCAAGCAGGCTCCATGCTGTCATGTACTGTGGAATCAGGACCTGAGCTGAAATCAAGAGTTTGATGGTTAACTGACTAAGCTAGCCAGGCACCTCTCCAGAAGTTTTTCAATCTACTTTGCCCAGATTCATCAGAGGAATCACTATCTATGGAAGCTTTAACATTACAAAATGTATTTCTTAGATAACAAGACTTGATATTTGAAATGAATCCTTGATCCATGGGCTGCAGAATGGATGTTGTGTTAGCAGGCATGAAAACAACATTAATCTCATTGTATATTTCCATCAGAGCTGTTGGTTGACCAGGTGCATTGTCAATGAGCAGTAATATTTTGAAAGGAATCTTTTTCTGAGCAGTAGGTCTCAACAGTGGGCTTCAAATATTCAGTAAGGCATGTTGTAAACAGGTGTCCTGTCATCCAGGCTTTGTTGTTCCATTTATAGAGCACAGGCAGAGTAGATTTAGCATAATTCATAAGGGCCTTAGGATTTTCAGAATGGTAAATGAGCATTGGCTTCAACTTAGTCACCAGCTGTATGAGTCCCTAACAAGAGTCAGCCTGAGCTTTGAAGCTTTGAAACCAGGCATTGACTTCCTCTTTGTAGCTATGAAAGTCATAGATGGGGGCGCCTGGGTAGTTCAGTCGGTTAAGCGTCTGACTTCTGCTCAGGTCATGATCTCACAGTTCGTGGGTTCGAGCCCCGCGTCGGGCTCTGTGCTGACTGCCAGCTCAGAGCCTGGAGCCTATTTCAGAGTCTGTATCTCCCTCTCTCTCTGACCCTCCCCTGCTCACGCTGTCTCTGTCTCTCAGAAATAAATAAAACATTGGAGGAGGGCGCTTGTTGGGATGAGCACTGGGTGTTATATGGAAACCAACTGGACAATAAACTATTAAAAAATAAAGTTTAAAAATGCAAGTTATACTAAATAAATATTTTATTTTATTTTTTTTAAATGTCATAGATGGCATTTTCTTCCAATACACAGCTAGTTTGAAAATCTGTTGTTTAGTGTAGTTAGCTTCATGAATTATCTTAGCTGGATCTTTTGGCTAACTTTATGCACCTTCTACATCAGCACTTGCTGCTTCAGCTGGCACTTTTATGTTAAGGAGATGGCTTCGTTCCTTAAACCTCATGAAGCAACCTCTGCTTTCTTCTGTAGCTTCCTCACCTCTCTTAGTCTTCATAGAATTGAAGAGACAGAATTAGGGCCTTGCACTGGATTAGGCTTTGGTTTAAGGAAATGTTGTGGCTGGGTTGAGATATCCAGACCACTAAAACTTTCTTCATATCACCAGTAACACTCTTTTACTTTGTAATCATTCGTGTGTTCACTGGAGTAACAATGTTAATTTCCTTGGCTAACTGACACAAGAGGCCTAGCTTTCAGCCATCTCAGATTTATATATGTCTTCCTCACTAAGCTTAATCATTTCTAGGTTTTTATTTGAAGTGAGATATGTGTGACTCTTCCTTTCACTTGAATACTGAAAGGCCATTGTAGGGTTATGCATTGGTCTAATTTCAATATTGTTGTGTCTCAGGAGATAGGAGGCCTGAGGAGAGGGAGAGAGATGAGGGAATGGCAGATTGGTGGAGCAGTCAGAACATACACATTTATCAATTAAATTCACTATCTTATATGGGTGCAGTTCATGGTGTTCCAAAACAATGACAATAGTAATATCAGATATCACTGGTCAACTATAACAAATACAATAATAATGAAAACATTTTAAATACTGTGAGAATTATCAAAATGTGACATAGAGACATTCAGTGACCAAGTGCTGTTGGAAAATTGCTCTGATAGACTAGCTTGACGTAGCTTTGCCAAAACATTCAATTTGTAAAAACTGCAGTGTCTGTAAAGGCCAATAAAGTGAAGCACAATAAAAAGAGGTATGCCTGTATACTCTTTGACCCCAAGACCAGCTAATTATTTGACTAGAACAAGAACTTTCACATACACAGCATGGAAAACCAGTTCTCAGGCATAAGGCCAAGACCTGATGGATCATTGAGTGATCTGGGACATTTCTCTACCCCTTATAGAATGTTCTGTATTTAATCTTCTCATCATTAATGAACAAATAATCACCACTGCCAGAGGCAAGGTTGTAGAAAAGATGAACTGATGGCCAATATGCTGCCTTCCATCTTCTTGACCCCTTTTTGCAGCTTTGTAGTTGGTGTGCTTTTAGTGGAGTTAGGAAAGAGTTAATATCTTTGAAAAGCCTTGGATGTGGCTTGTTTTCCTCTTAGGAATATTGAAAAGATGAACATGTAGTAGGAAATTTTGAGACTTTTCTGGTATTATAGACTCTTATTCCAAAAAGCACTTCTTGTAATAATAAGCCCAAATGACAGAAGAAATATTAACTTATGAAAATAAAATTTCTAAAAGCAAATTTTATGAAATGGTTGACTGCCATTGTATCTTCATTATTTTTAGAACACACAGGGAGAGATCATTCATACTTTCATTTTTTCTCTATCTTCTCATGCCTTATTCATTTGGTTTTTAAAGCACAAGGAAGAAAAGTTTGTGAGGCAAAAGATAAAAGTCATCTTTGTTTGCACAGAAACATACTTTGTTGGCTCAAGGACTATAGTACACAGAGGAGTCTGGCTTCAGAGTCATCCATGCCCTGTTAGAAGAAACAAAAACATTGTTCTTAGAGCAGAGACAATGTTTCTGAACAAGATTTCCCTTGTTTTCTTCTTGTACCTTTGCTCACTTTAGGCTCTGTATAGGATCAGGCTTCCAGGGATGGCATATAGTTATTTGGTAAGTGATAGGGAGAGACTAGGGCTCAGGCAGCATCTGGAAGCCAGGAGGGTTGCCCAAGAACTTTCAGCTTCTGGAGAAAAGGCACAGTGTCAGGCGATCAGAAGAAGAAGAATGGAACATGGATTAAATACACATCTTCAGGCTTCATAAAAAGAGAAAAAGGGCCTGATTTGCTCCCCATGAAGCATGTAAATTTTATGGTAATCTCTTTTTGTAGGGCTAAGAGTGAGTGGGTCTGAGGTGCTGAAGAAAATGAAGGTCTCCACCTATAGGCTGCTTCAGGAAAGAGCTTGATCTTCCTTTTCTATGTCTAAGTGGACTAGGGGAAGTTTTAAGAAGCTATCCATGCTAGGGTCGACTTCCTCAGGATTCATCTTTATGCAAAGGCTGCAAAAGAATTTGAAAGTCATGAACACCTGACCACTGGAGAAAACCTTTACTGGCTCAGAAATCAGTCTCTGTGGTTTAATTAACTACCCATTTGGACATTGATTTTTCTAGCACTTGTTTGGAATGTAACTTGTCTTCCAAACTTTACAAAAGAGACAACCAGAATCCAGATGGATTTGTGGTTGTAGGGTAGTTGCTTGATTTTATTAAGCATGGCTTATGCTCTCTCTTGCTCCTCTGACACTCATATATAACTTGCAAAAGCAAGAATTTTAGCTAGAGAGAAGCAAATTATTTCCCCCAAACAAATGTTTTCCCTACTTCTATCCCCCTTAGATCTCATGTCCCTGAAGGCAGTTCTGATGGTAAGCACTACCCAGAGGGGTCTTCATGGTTGTTCTCTCCTCTGTGCTCCACATGTATATACCACTGACATAGCATATAAAACACCACATGTTTTATGTAAGTGTCTTCACTTACATTTCCCTGACACTAGAAATGTGAGCTCCTTGAGGGCAGGAGAAAAAATCTATTTCATCTCCATATCCCTAGCATCTACCATAGGGCCTGGCAAATAGTCTTAACAGTATTTGTTGAATTGAATTAAATTAAATAATTTCAGACCTGAGCTATACTAGCTGCCATTTGTTCTGCAACAGGCAGTCATGGACAGCCAGGGAGCATGAGGCAAATGTTTTCAATTGTGCAGAGGACTCTGAATGATCTCTTTTTACTTTTCATTCTACCCCTTCACATTGCTCCCATCTACCAGATTTTTCTACTGGTTACCTACAGATTGTGAAAAGAAAGGTCTTAAACATGGTGCAGGGTTTTCTGTGACTTTTATGTATTTTGACCTGGAACTGATGGCTTTGTCATTTTACTCAGCCTTTATACAGTACAGTCAAATCTTTGAGACTAACTTGGGGATAGGCCAGTCGGAATTATAGATAGAAAAGAAATGCAATTTTATTACTTTCAAGTTCATAGAGTAATAAGAAGCAGACTAACAAAGCCCTTGCCAGGATGTTTTGCCAAGCAGAAGTCCTTGGACCTACTTTAATGAATAAGTAAGAATGATGTGCAATTAACATACTTATTGTTTGTAAATTGCTTCCAAAGTACTTAAAACAATTTATTCTCTTAAGTAGTTTAAACACTTCCTTTATAATCTTGTTTACACCATAATTTCCCCAGCAAACCTGTTAAAAAATAGATACAGCAGCCTCGCCCTATATGAATGGTCACCAAATATGAACTAGTGATGTCTGAACTGCAAAGGTGGGACTCCAACACAGAGAAGCCAATAAGCCGGAGAATAATGCTTTGAGGAAGTGGGCAGAGCAGACTCCTTCTTTCCTATTTAGATATTGTTAGTGAGAGAGGCAGGGGCTTAGCTATAGTTCCTCATTCCTATTTAGAGAAGAGAAAAGCACCCTCAGAAGGAAGCAATACTTGCTAGCCCTGCTCAGTGGTCTAATGGCAGTTTCCACTGAGGCAGTAAAATGAACAAATTTACCTTTTGGATAATTTCCCTATGATGAAACAGTCCCCAGTGGGCAAGACTAATAGAAGATATTGTATTTTGATTGCAGTTTATTTCTAGGAATTATAGATGAGCAATTTAAGTGGCAACAAAGCAAGTCATTTGCTAGGATGAGGCCATATTTCACAGAGCTTTATCATTCAACTTTCTTTGGATCACTCAGCTAAAGACAGTCTGTTTCCTTGGGTGCTTCATACAGTCTCTTTCTACAGTATCCCGAGGAACACTTTTCTTAATGATAGGATATTCGTAAGAAATGATTTACAAGCATCATTTTCACTAAGTTTCACTTTTTTTCCCATGAGAAATCTAGTTGACAGAACTTAAAGCATTTAGTTATACTCTTTGGGGACTTCTTTTTTTTTTTTTTTTTTTGAGTGTACCATAATATATATTTACAAAATTTACATAGCTTGTGGCATACAGCAACAAGCTATACATCACACACAATACAAGAGCTTAGTAGTCTGCTCAAAATGTTAAAAAAAAAACACCTTCTGAAAAGACAAGGTTCTGTTATACATAGTCTCTGCTGAAGTCATAAGCATCATCTTCCTCTTCGGTCATTTTATCTGAGATGTAAGATAGTGCTGACTCATCTGCTTGAGACTCCTCAGGCAGTGCCCAGGACTCCTCTTCTAGGACCGTGGCTAAGCTCTCTTCATCAGCTTCTTCGTCAGCACTCTCCTGGTCACTGTTGAGGTCGAGGTGGTCCTCCTCCTCCCCTTGCTGTTTCTTTTTCTGTTTTGGCAGTTCTTCAGGTATGTCCATTTCTTCTATTATTCCATTTGTTAGACCCGAAGACTGGAAAAGGATGCTACTGGCTAAACGAGGGCCCCTGATGCTGTGTATGCTGTGTGCGTTGTTCTTTTCTAATTCTTCTAGATTAAGGCCCTCTTTCATCTCTGTCATGATGCCCTTGTTAAAATGTGGAGAAGGAGTCCAGGATGTAGGGGGATGGCAATAGTAACCTAAAGAGGTACCTGTCCACTCAGACCACATCAGTTTGGCTGCACCTTCTACATTTGGGCTTCCACCTCTTTGGTGCAGTCCTCTTCTCTGAGCAAGCAATGTAAAAAATTCCAGAGGATTCTTAAAGTCTGGGACGGTAAATTTCAGTACTACCTGTCGAGCATCTGCCTGGGACAAGATGGCGCTAGCAGCCTCTACTGGTTTCACCACTTCAGTACTCGCTGGACTCCTCAGAGCAAGTGTGCTGGCAGAGTTAAGCGGAGACACGATGCAGCTTGGACTGTCTATGATTGTGATCTGTTTGTCCAGGGTGACAACCTGCATGCACCTTGTAAGCCCCATCGATATACCAACATTACATATCCGTTCTTGTTTCAAGCTATTGATGATGCTGCTTTTCCCCACATCTGGGAAACCAATGACTCCAACCTGAATGGCTTTGCCATAAGTCTCCTGAAAACTTTTAAGCAGCTTCCAAAGGCCTTCCTTCCCAACACAGCCTTCATTTCTGAATGGAGCTCGCTTCCTTAACTTCAAATGCTTGATTATCTTGCCCTTGTCCCTCAGATTTGTTGAGGCTCTGAACACCACTGTTGGTAATTCCTTCTTCAAATAATTTAGCCAGTTCTCCAAATTCTCCTTTGGTACCAAATCTGATTTATTTAATAGAAGTACCAGCTTTTTCTGTCCACTCTGGATAATGGCCTCTTCTACCTGGGGACACCTGCAACCAAGAGGATCTCTGGCATCCAACACCTCCAGCACAATATCTGAGGCTTCAATCACCTTTTTAAGTTCCTGACAATACAACTTCTTCAGATTCTGTTTGCCTGACTTGGTTTTGTTCTTAGCCTTGCATTGCCCAGATTCCTCCTTCACAGGTTCCAAGTTAGATGCCTTAACACCAGGGTTAGTTTCAAGTTTCCTTTTCTTTTCCTGTTCTTTCTGCCTATCAAGTTTCTGCTGCTGTTTTAGTTCTTCAAGTCGCTGTTTCCTTAGCTCCGCTTCCCGGAGAAGAGCCTCCTTAAAGGGAGCACTGTTTGGAACTCCTGGGTCTTTTCTAGGCTTTTTGTGACCCCATTTTTTGGCCTCCTTCCTCAATTTTCGATGGTGCTCTCGAACCTTTTTTTGGATCTTATACCGCTTATGACAGGTCATGCGTTTACTTGCTTTCTTTAACTTCGGTCGCTTCATCCTGGTAGCGAGAAGGGCTCTTTGGGGACTTCTTAGGAGAAATAATAGGAAGGACTTGGGCAAGTTGAAAAAGATGAGACCTGGCTTGGATGTCACAAGAGCTGAGTTCTAAACCCATGCCTGTGTTTTTATTAACCAATGTGTTGCTTGGGGGCAGTTGTGAGATTCCCTGGCCCATTTTCCTCGTATTCCAAATAGTGAGTGAGTGAGTGAGTGAGTGAGTGAGTGAGTGTGTGTGTGTGAGAGAGAGAGAGAGACTCCCAAAGGTCTTTTTGTGTTTTAATGCTCTGCTGGTAGATGATTTTGTGATGGTAATGAATTCAAAAGGATATTTTTTAAAGCCTGTAGTGGATAGCATAGCATTGTCAGACTGCACTAATGATTTGAAGAACCTTTGCAAATGACCATATTTTGTAGTAAAGCAACTGAAGTCTCTCTCATGATCTGAAGAAGTAATTAATATTGCATGAAAGGATTTTTTTAATTTATGAAGGATGGATCTCAGAAGGGACTATAGATTGAAAGCAAAAGCAATAAGTCAGCCAATTTGGGCTTACATTACCTGATGCCTGTAAAGTTAGACTTGCTGGAAGGTCCCCTGGTTCATGAAGCAGAAGTCTTAGTTTCTTGCTCTGACTCTGTCAACACTTGGCTATTTGATCTTGAATTCAAAAACCCTCTGGGCCTCAGTTTTTCCATCTGTTAAAAAGGGGAAATGATACCTTACCTATATATTTCTTAAGTCTGCTGTAGTTATTGGAAGAGGGCATAAGTGAGGGCTTTGTGTAAAACAATCGCCACAGCAATACAAGGTACTATTTAAGAAAATAATTTTTATTTTAAAAATTAATGTTTGGGGCGCCTGGGTGGCTTAGTTGGTTAAGCGTCTGACTTTTGCTTAGGTCATGATCTCTCGGTTCATGGGTTCGAGCCCCGCGTCGGGCTCTGTGCTGACTGCCAGCTCAGAGCCTGGAGCCTGTTTCAGTCTGTGACTCCCTCTCTCTCTGACCCTCCCCTGCTCACGCTGTCTCTCTCTCTGTCTCCTAGAAATAAATAAACATTTAAAAAAATAAAATAAAATAAAAATTAATGTTTATTTTATTTTTGAAAGAGAGAGAAACAGAGGGTTAGTGAGGGAGAGACAGAGAGAGAGAGGAGATACAAAACCTGAAGCAGTCTCCAGGCTCTGAGCTGACAGCACAGAGCCTGATGCAGGGCTCAAACCCACAAACTGTGAGATCATGACCTGAGCTGAAGTTGGACACTTAACCAATTGAGCTACCCAGGGGCCCCAAAAAATAATGTTTTATGTTGTCGACTGAGATACACAGCTCTACAGGTGTTTCTTGTTCAGTTCAATTGTAAACATCCCCTTTAAAGGTGTGGATTGCATCATGTTCAATATAATGTATATTACATACTGGTGTCTTAATATTAATAAACATGGATTCTAATATTTTAGGCTTATATTATGCTCTGGATAAATGAAAGAGATGGGAAGACATAAAATTAGTTTTTTACTAAGCCATTTCCCCTTACTGTCTAAATTCTTGAGAAATATTGGAACAAGTACAAGTCTAGGAAGCATGGTAGCCTTTTTAAAAAGAGCTTTGCAAATCTTAAATTTCTGAATTAGTCTATGAAAGAGACGAGTGAGCTCCCTCTATCTCATGGACATGTCTAACATCCATTGTTATTCAATTAACACACAGTGTATGAGCATCTGCTTTGTGTCAGGAACAGTGACAGGCACTGAGGATATATACACTAAATATTCTGCCTTTAACTGTAATGAGTTACCAGCCTAGTGGTGGTGACAAATAGACAATACAATGTGTTACATGATATGATAGAGATTAAGTGTACTTATATTTCCTAGGTCACCAAGTGCCTCACATTTCAGAAACTGCAGAGTCCTAAGTCACAGGCCAACAGACTTGCTCTAAGGCAGCATTGTCCAATAGAACTTTATGTGATGATGGAAATGTTCTATATGTGTACTGTCTAATTTGGTAACCACTAGCCCCATTTGCCTATTGAGCACTTGAAATGTGGTTACTGTGAGGAACTAAATTTTTAATTTTATTTTCGTTAACTTAAATGTAAATAGCTACAGGTGTCTATCTCATTGGACAGCACATATCTAAGGAGTGGTAGAGTGGGCCAACAGTCAGGCTCCAAGGCAATCCTGAGTTGGAATCTTTCTTTTTGCTCTGGATCTTAGCCTTGGTCAAGCTGCCCCCTTCCTTTAATCCTATTATTCTATCTACATACCACACTAGTCTTTGAATGGCTCATTTCCAGCTTAAAGCTCTGAATTATGTATGCTAATGTGCTTTACTTAACCCTGGGATGAGGTTTTTCTTTCTTCCTCTCCCTCTCTCTCTCTCACTCACTCATTTTTAAGAACAGAGATTCCATGATAGTTAAGTCATAATAAAGGAAGGAAATGAGGTGAAGGGAAACTAGTTTATAAAGGCTTTAAAAATGTCTCAAATATTGATTTTCACATAATTTCAGAGGGTGTGAGGTCATTTCAACTGTCTTTAAGCTGAATTTTCTCTGTATCTCTTACACACACACACAGACCAACTAAGGTGTCTGCTGTTGGATGTTGGGCTCCCTCTATTCGTATTGAATTAGCAATTAGAAAACTTGGGTCCATACATATTTTTTATCTCTCATGCCAAATCCAACACTGTTCACTGCATTATTTCTTTTTCTGGTAGAACAGATGGGGGAAATGGGATAAAATGTCCTAATAGGGAACTCCAAAGAAAACTATACATAATGTTCAATGGGAATTTAGTTGGAAAAAAATAAATATTCAAAGTAAATCAAATTTATGACCTGATGATCAGAAGACCTGTCATTTGTCTATTAATACACAGTCCTAGAAAGTACCTGTACACATATTATTTTATTTGATCCTAAAAGTAATTCTGTAAGATACTTAGGACATATGTTCTTTCCATTTTATAGATTAGGAAATTGAGAGTTTGAGTGATTTCTTCAAGGTCACATAGCTGGTAAGAACTTTTTCTATTTTTACTTTGAGAGCTCTGTATTTGAAGGCATTCTAGGGATTCCCTTTGCATATTATGTGATCATTTCTAAGCTTATAATCATCTGCAAAAACAATTGTCAGTGTGACTTGTAACCCCAACGAGGGTTTTCTAATATCAAAACACAAAGGTACAACATTCATTCCCTCACCAAAACTATGTATAATGTGTGTGTGTGTACACGTGTGTGAATTAAGACATGACTGCCCACACCTCTTTGTACTTTAACCTCAAACAAAATGTTTCTTTGTTATCAAGTAGACACACTATTGAGAAGACCAGGATTAACAATGAGTGTTCCCAGTTTCCTTTGATAAAAGCATGTGTGTATATGTAAGAGTAAAAGGACAAAGATATGTGTAAGAATATTTGAAAGACCAAGCTGGGGAGGGAGGAAACTGAAAACAGGGTAGGAAAGGAAAGGTAGAAATCAATTGCACAGGTTAATTAGTTGACTTCCTGACAGTGTATGGTATTATGTTTCTGACAGTGCTAATTTTTTTTTGACAGCTAAATTTGGGACTTTTTCTGGTTTTTGCTGCTGGGAGTCTGATGGTGGAGAATGAAATATTGCTTTTCATCTTTTTCTTTTTAAAATTTTCCAATTTTAATAAGAAAAATCGACATACATCACTGTATAAGATTACACATACAGCATGATGGTTTGACTTACAGATATTGTGAGATGATTTCCATAATAGGTTCAGTTAACATCCATCTTCTCATATAGATACAGTAAAAGGGAAATAAAGGAAAAAATATTTTCTCCTTGTGATGAGAAATCATAGGATTTACTCTCTTATTCCTATAAAATCTACAGCAGTGTTAGTTATAGTTATCATGTTACATATCACATCCCTAGTACTTATTTATCTCATGTATCTTGTGTATCTTTTGAATACCTTCCTCCAATTTCCCCTCCCCCACCCCCTGCCTCTGGTAACTTTGAATCTGATTTTTATTTCTGTGAATTTGATGTTTCCTTTATAGTTCCATATATAAGTGAGGTAATGCAGTATTTGTTCTTCTCTGACTTATTTCACTGAACATAATGACTTCAAGCTCCAACCATGTTGTCACAAATGGGAGAATTTCCTTGTTACTTTTTATGCCTGAATAATATTCCACTGTGTGTGTGTGTGTGTGTGTGTGTGTGTGTAAAACAACTTCCTTACCCATTTATTAATTGATGGACACTTAGGTTGTTTCCATGTCTTGGCTATTGTAAATAATGTTTCTCTGAACATGGGGGTACAGGGATCTTTTCAAGTTAGTTTTTATAACCTTTGAATATATTCCTAGAAGTAGAATTGCTGGATCATACTGTAGTTCTATTTTTAATTTTTTGAGAAACCTCAATGCTGTTTTCCATAGTGGCTGTGTACTAATTTACAATCCCACCAACAGTGCACAAGGCTTTCTATTTCTCCACATCCATGCCAGGATTTATTATCTCTTACCTTTTTGATGATGGACATTCGAACAGGTATGAGGCGATAGCTCATTGTGGTTTAACTCGCATTTCCCTAATGACTAGTGACACCAAATATCTTTTCATGTACCTGTTGGCCTTTCGTATATTTTCTTTGGAGAAATGTCTATTCAGGTCCTTTGCCCATTATTTAATTGTATTATTTATATTTTTGCTATTGAGTTTTATGAGTTCTGTATATATTTTGGATGTTAATTTATTATCAGGTATATGGTTTGCAAATATTCTTCCTACCCCGTAAGGTTTTTTTCACTTTGTTGATTTTTTTTCTCTGCAGAAGATTTTTAACTTGATCTAGCCCCACTTATTTTTTATTTTGTTGCCTATGCTTTAGATGTCATATCCAAAAAAGTCATTACCAAAACACATGTCAAGTAACTTTGTTTTTATGTTTTCTTCTAGGAGTTTCATAGTGTCGTCTCATATGTAAGCCTTTTATTCATTTTGAATTATTTTTTTGTGAGTGGTGTAAGATATGGGTCCAGTTTCATTTTTTACATGTGAATATTTAATTATCCCAGCACCATTTATTGAAAATATTTTTTCCTATTGAGTATTCTTTGCTTCCTTGTCAAATATTAGTTCACCTTATATAAGTGTCTTTCTGCACTCTCAGTTCTCTTCCATTTATCTTTCTCTGTTTTTATGCTTATATCATGTTGTTTTGATGACTATAGCTTCATAGCATACATCGAAGTCAGGAAGTGTGATGCCTCTTGCTTTGTCCTTCTTTCTCAAGACTTCTTTGGCTATTTGGGTTTTTTTGTGGTTCTGTACAAATTTTTGGATTTTTTCCTGATTCTGTAAAAAAAAAAAATGTCATTGGAATCTTGATAGGTATTGCCATGAATCTCTCCTCATTATTTTTAAATCTTCCTGCAGGAGAAAATTGCTCTACTTGTGTTCACCACTCTTGAACCTGTCATGCCTGTCATGTTTAAGCAGGCTAGATTATTTTTTCCCTTCTCAAATAGTACACCCAGTTAGCCAGTCCTAATTACTTCTATTTCATTGCATTTTCTAGAATCTTAATGAGATGTGGCCTAGTGGTGTGACTGCAGGATGTAGAATGAAACGTCTTGAATTCTAGCTGCAGTTGTGACACTGCTTCTCTCTAACAGAAGGCAAATCTCTTAACCTGTTCGATTTTGCAGTTAGTGAGGTTAATAATATTTATTTAGCTCATCATAGTAGCAGAGAATTAGCTAGTTAATGTTGGTTGAAAGGTAAAAAAAAAAAAAAAGGAGATAAGAAATGGCAAGTTTTTGTGTGTGTGTATCCATTTCCAAATGCTAATTCTTTTTTCAGGATATTAACAGAAGGTGCATCTGATCCATGGCAGTCATTAAGCACCTCATGGAAGTCTTTCTGGCTGTATGAGAAGCAAAATTCTTCAATTCTGTGCCATGAGCTCTGTAGAAAATGTAGCTACCTTCAGCTCCAGTTCCCAACTTGGGTGTCTATTTTCTGCCCATCTAAAAATATTTGTTTCCCTTATGGCTTCTCTAAGGTTTAGTAATTTTTCTCTCTTCTGAAAACCTTTTTATTTACTTTTACCAGTGCACAATGACTATTTCATTTCAACTATGGGGGAAAATGATCCCTTTTTATAACAACCTGTTAAGCATTTATTCTAGAATTCTTTCTGATATTAAGTTCCATGCAAATGCAAGATGCTTTAGCAATTGTTGTTCTGTTGGTGCATTGCATAACTGCATTACAGATTTCTAATACTCTGACAATTTGAAGCTGCTGATAATATGAGCCACTTCGTGTGGTGTAATTATGGCTTTATGCATGATTGCCTGCACTCTATGTCAGATAGTAGCCTTTTGATTAATCTCTGTTTTCAAAGCAAGTCAAATTCTAATCTGCCCTTACCTCACACCCTGTATAAGATGAAAAAGTCTGTTAGGACTTTGAAGGACAGGTAGGGGCTTTTAGAGAACAAGTAAACATTTCCATTACTTTCTTAAATCCTCTTTCTATTGCTTCTCATATATTGTTCATGAAGTGATGGTAAAGTGTGATCTCTGTCTTGTTTCCAACTCTGATTTGCTGCAATGTTTGTTTAAGTTGCTCGAAACTGGAGGCTACTGTGGATTTCCTACAGTGCCTAATGCTCTTTATTTAAACTATAGATATAATTAGAGGGCTGCTGATGTTAAGCAACCATGGAGTCCGATTTTGAGAAATATTTATTGTGCCTCATTAAATTTGAAATTAGTACTTAAAAGATCAGAAATAAATAACCTGTTTATATTTTTGTGACAGTAAGTATAAGTGGATGCTATGTGTGTACATCTTTGACACTACACATTACACTGAACTAAGACACTCCTCTGTTTGTCATGGCAGCAATCAAAATAGCTATACCAAAAGAGAACTGTGGCAAATTTAATTGACCAAAACAAGAAAATGATCTATTGTATTGAATCTAATTAGAAAACATCAATATTAAACTCTAACATTTTCACTATTTCTAAGATGGTATATATATATATATATATATATATATATAGTTTATGTAGGATGAGATAGCATGGCTCACATGACTGGATTCGTCTTATTTACTTATTTACTCCTCAGCTACTTTTGCTAACACTGAGGTCTTGTTGATTTTGCATTTGTACCTAGAATAGGCATTAACTGGTTCCCGAGAGCTGTTTATATGCTTATAAATAGCATGTGCTTATACTATTTTATAGTGCACAATATCCCACAGAACACTTAGAAAAAGATCCCAGAGCCCTATTCAGAAGCCTGTGCTCATCTACTTAATGGTATGGGGCTTAGTCTGGTCTTTCAGCAGCCTCTTTGCCTCTGAATTGCATGGATTCCTACAGAAAACTGCTGTATTTCTGAAGGAAGTCTTTGTAGTAAAATTTGCCACTGGGCTGCTTTTCTAAAGGCACATCTTTAACCCAATCAAAGATGAAGGCAGAGAAAAGCACTTTTCCTAGGCTGCTTTTGTCACCTCTAGGTAGTCTGACCACATTGATGGTGCCAGTGAAATTTTAAGAGTGATGATGAAAGGCCATCAAGAGGTGTACTCTTTCAACTTGACTTGTTGGATGTTAACCACATGACCTGTATTTCGCATAGATAGCTTTGACTTGAAAGCCACTGGAATCCTAGAGTTCTCTTTCACAAGTAGAAAAGTAGCTGCCACAGTGTCAATCTGTGACTCAAAGGTCTGTAATCTGGCAAAGCCTTTTTATCTTCTTACAGAAATTTTATCTACTTTGGTTTGGAAGCACTATCATGTGTCACTGCTTCCATTCTCAGAGATGTGGTGGGACTGATAGAGAAGGGCAGCCACCTGGGTGGCTCAGTCAGTTGACTATCTGACTTTGGGTCAAGTCATGATCTCACAGTTCGTGGGTTTGAGCCCTGCATTGGGCAGTCTGTCAGAGCAGAGCCCCCTTCAGATACTCTGTCTCTTTCTCTCTGTCTCTCTCTCTCTGCCCCTTCCCTGCTTGCAGTGTCTCTCTCAAAAAATAAATAAAACATTAAAAAAGATAGAAGGTAGAAAGCACCAAACTCTGTCAGCTTATCCCTGGCAGTTATATACACACTACTGTATATTTATAAGGCAATAGTTGGGAGTGAGGACAGAGAACAGATTGTCACCATAAAAGGCAGTGTGTAGAATGGATGCTTTCTGAAGAAACAGGACTACTGGGCCTAATAGAATTGGTCGTTTGCTTTAATTGTAATAGGTAATCCTCATTATTAACCTCTTCCATCTCTTCTCTGTTCATTCATTGATGCATTTTATGAATATTTGCTAAGTGTCTAGCACTATGGCAGTGAGAACTCAAAGGAGAGGGGTGCCTGGGTGGCTCAATCGGTTGAGCGTCTGACTCTTGATTTCAGCCCAGGTCATGATCTCACAAATCATAAGATCGAGCCCCGCATGGGACTCTGTGCTCACAGCATGGAGCCTGCTTGGGATTCTCTCTCTCTCTTTCTCTCTGCCCCTCCCCTGCTCATTCTCTCCCTCCCTCTCAAAATAAATAAATAAACTGAAAAAAAAAAAAAAAAGAACCCAAGGGGCACCTGGGTGGCTCAGTCAGTTGAGCATCTGACTTCAGTTCAGGTCATGATCTCACAGCTTGTGGGTTCAAACCCCAAGTCAGGCTCTGTGCTGATAGCTCAGAGCCTGGATCCTGCTTCAGATTCTGTCTTCCTCTCTCTCTGCCCCTCCCCCTGTTCATGCTCTGTCTCTCTCCAAAAATAAACTAAAAAATTTTTTTAAAAAGAACTCAAAAGAGAGCTTTATGGTCCAGTTGGAAAATGAATTGACTGGCATACTACACATGAAATAATCATAGAACTTAAGAAAATGCATAACTACATTGCACAGTCTGTACACAGTGCTGAGAAAATGCTAAGCAATGTGGATGACCAGTGACATGGATATATAAAAAATGAGGGAAATTAGATATGCGGGAAGTAGAGGACTTATATTAGATGACCATTCAGTTAAAGATTTCATTTAGATGTAATGCTAAATCCATCAAGAAACCCCTGTAAGGGAAAGAGGAGTGCTGTGATGAAAACAGTGGGTGAGGAAGATTATCCACATAACATTTTGCAGAATGGGCTAGAGCAAAAGGCAAATACTGATGAGAAAATGGTCTCACAAGGTGAGGAAGGCTGTGGAAATGGAGCTAAAGGAACATATACATGCACTAGTTCTAAAAACTTTGAGAATTTTATAACCCATTTCACAGGATAAAGAGGTTGCTTTTATTTATGATGTGCGTTTATATGTGTAAGAAAAATAAAGTCCAAATCCTCCTATGTAAGTCACCTATCCTCATCAGGCCATTATGAAGCTATTTATCTTTATGAAGTAGCAGTGTAATTTTCAAAGTTGCATTCTAGTAGCCTGTGTATAAATATGTGCATGTATCTGCAGGAGAGTATGTGCCACAGTGTGTGTGTGTGTGTGTGTGTGTATGTGTGTATGTATGTATTTTTCATGTTTTACTGAATGGCTGACATTTTAACCATCCCTGGTAAGAAGTCCATTAGTTTGTGACCTCCTTGCAGGTGCAGCCTATATCTCTTTTTTCATCTGCAGGGTTTGGTGCATGCTTATTGAATAGATGAATGAATGAATGAATGAATGAATGAATAAGAACCTTTTGTTTTAGAATCCTAGAATTTTTGGAGCTTTAAGGGAATACTGACATCATTTAGGTTATTTTTATTTTGTAGATAGATAAATTAAGACCTCAAGAGGGATAAGGTGATTTATTCACCACGATCAGTGAGTCAGTGAGAAACATGGGGAGGGAATCCAAGTTGTTCCACTAAACTGTACTGCACACTATAGTCAAAGTGGAAGTGTATAATTGTGTCTGCGTGTGTGTGTGTGTGTGTGTGTGTGTGCGTGTGTGTGTAAGATGATGGGGCGGGATAGAGAGAGAGGAAGAATGAGAATTAGGCCCGAGATGTGTGTAGGCATAGTTACTGGGAGCTTACTTGGCTCGTTTTCCAGTTCAGGGTAAATATAAGCTTTCTAGTGATGGCAGCTTTAGGGATGGTGCCTTTTATTCCATCTTCACTAATTCCTGCTTCAGCTGCTGTGGTCTGGATGGATGAGTCTTTGAATATACATTCTAGCTGGAAGCATATTGGCTTTATTTTTATATAGACTTTACATTTTCATTTTTATGTGTTGGGCACAGGAAGTAGGAAAAAGCCATTTGTCAATTCATTTCCTAAAAATGCCTTTGTGAAGAGATGTCATTTGAACATCTAAAATAGCAGTCAGTTTCAGAAAAAGTTATGGGTCTTTTCATCATTGGTCAATAAGCACAATTATCATTATTAGACATCAACTGTTAAAAAAAAAGGACTAGCATTTTAAAACCACTTTGTTGTGTATCTGATTTGAGATTCCAGTTTTCCTGTTTGTATTGCTAAAATGATTAAGAGTTAAAAAAACAAAATAGATAACAGATAGCAATTAGAATGCTTTTCAGTTTGATGGGACTTTTACAGTACATTTTTAAATGGCTATTCATTTTCAAATGAAAGCCTTAAGGTTTGAAGAATCTGTGTTTTAATGTCAGTGTCTGTAACCTTTTTTTAGCTGTGTGTAGTGATCTGGGGATTTGTGATACTGGGCAAAGATTCTAGTCCTGGATATCTGCATTTATTGTTTTTGTTTTTTTTTCTTTCCTCCTTTGGGTTGAAGTCTCTCCTGGTGATAAATGTGGAGCTGAGAGAGTCACAGTCACCTTTCCAGAGACTAGGGTAAAATTCAGTGAACTATAAAAGTAATGCAAAATGACAATTAAAGTAGGGCATTCTGGTACCTTAGGGGTCTGACAAAATGGAAGCATTTGACTTCTGATGTGTCTGACTTATTAACATAGAGATATAATAGCATACCACTTACCACAAAGTCTCACGGGAAAACTCACATATCCAGGAGGAGCTCAGAATATAAAGTAGTCATCAAAGAAGGCTCCAAAGCAGGTAAAAACCAAAAAACAACAAGAACCAAAACATTACACAAAATCTCTGTATTAAAGATCATGTAATTTCCCTCTTAGAACAACAACATTTCAGCTGTCTGCCCAGACCTTAACTCCTATTTTCTAGCCAAATATAATTAGTTTCTAAGAACACAGTAGAGTAGAAGTATCAAACTAGAAATGGAAGAGGAGCTGTTTTTGATATATTGATAGCACCAAGAAGTAACAATACTGAATATTTGATAGCAAGGTAGTTAAGGACATATGCTAAAATTTAAAGACAAGAACTCAAAAACCACAGCACTTTGGGCTCAGTGAGTGTACAGGCCAAACCTGCATGGTGCAGTGATTTATGTTTAGAAAAATGCTCCTTAGTAACCAATATACAACTCTATGATTCCCTTCAGAAACAAGGCAGAATGGTTAGGATTTTAAATCAAAGTTTTAGTTCTTACAGAGGAAAGCCCTAAGCTATCTAAAAAAATCAGCTATCCAGAAGTACTTATTCTTTAGGTTTTTCAGAAAAATCAAGGTTTTAATTAAGCCTAAGCCAAGTGAGAAGTCTGTTCTCAATAAGTTCCTAGGATAAACACTTCTAATTAAGGAAAGGATTTAGGAGAAATATGTTAAATGGTAGGAAAATGACTCTTATTTTCCATTGAGACTAGAAATAAAAGTTCGCTGTAGACCCATTTTTTAAATGTCAAAATTAGACTTTCCAGAAGCAAATGTTGTTCTTGTCTTTTTACTGTGTTCTTGTGTTAACTTGGCTGTCTCATTAGAGACGGGGACATTTCCTAGTGAAATTAATGTGACATTTAGAGAAAATTTCCACTCTCAAATGTTTCATGTTATTTGCCATTTAGAATACTTAGAGAGGGGATTGGAATAATGTCAAGCAAATTTTGATTAAATAAGGCTAACCGGAAGCCAATACATTCATGCAAAAAAGAAAAGCTCTTTTATTATTTCTTAAAATGTGTATTTCTGCTCTGATTCTTTAGTCTATATTGAGATGGCCTTGGCAAATAATCTGACAGAAGAGATGCCATCTTCTAAACAGCTGGGCTTGCATTAGAAAACACAGCACACCAGATCAAAGTCTGTGGCTGGTCCTTTGCTCAGGACAGTTCTCTCCTCTGAATGCACATTAGAAGTACCTGGAAAGTCTTAAAAAATATCAATACCTGGGCCCCACTCCAGGCCAATTACCTCAGAATCTCTTGGAGTGGTACTTTAGCAATAAAAAAAAAAAAAAAACTACCAAATTCCCTAGTTGATTCTAATGTGCATTAGGTATGAGAACCACTGGCTTAACACATGCAAGCTATTCATTATGAGAAAATTATTTCTTTCTTCAGAGTGGTCTCAGTCTTACTCTTTGCTCCATCTGAAGTGTGGAAAAAATATACCCTTTCAATGCACAGGAGTTGGGTTTGAGTACATACCTTGAATCAGTATGAAGCAAGAACACTTGATGTCAATATACATAGGCCCATAATTGGTTATCAATAGCAAATTAGCTCAGTTGTTTGGAATGTAGTATTAATGGGGCCAGAATAGTATGTCCTATCAATCAGAATAATTCTGTTTCATAGGTTGTTTCCAAACTGCAATCAAGTTGCTTCACAAAGAGACCTGAGACTGATTACAAAAACAAAAAGACATTGGATGACTCAGCATAGCTCCTTCCACTATGGGAATTTTGATTCTAAGGATCTACCTTATTACTAGTGCTTCTAATTTCATGGGGATGCAGCATGGGACATCTGCCTGTTATGGTTTGTGCCAGTTTGAGGAATGGAATATTTACATTTGGACCCATAAGAATGAGTAGTTTAGTCTTTTAGAGTAAAAAAAAAAAAGGAGAAAAACATAGGAAGGTGATATAAGCTTCAGTGATACTCTCCTACCTACAGTGGCAGATAGTGCCTGACATGTTTGCCCAGGTTAACCAATCTGTATCCCAGAGCAAAAGAAAAAGCATTGATAAGGTCTCCACAAGCAAGCCTTCTAGACTTGTTTCTTCTTTTAACTCATTGCCTATGAGTGGGACTCTCATGGTAAGATATATTCTATTAGAATCAAGAAGTAGTATAGTCACCAGAAATAGAATTTGTATGGTTTGGTTTATTTGTCCATACATAGAGTTCTGGCACAATTGTTTGAGGTCAGGTCTCCACTAAGCTCCATATTCCATGCACATTGGATGCAATAGTGCATGCAAAACTATACAAAATATTCTACTTGAAAACTGACTTCTTTAACATGACCGTATCTTAGGATGCTCCTCAATACTTTTTTGCAAAGCCAGTATCCTTGCAATTTCCTTTTTTGCTTCTGTGTGTCCTATTAACTTTCTTGAAAAAATGATTTAAGTAAGTTTGAAAACTGAAATGAAATGTATTCATGCTATTCTTTTATTGTCTGAGTGAGGTCAAAAATTCCTGATCCTATTTGGGTTTTTGGGTTCCATAGAAAATAGGGGATAAGGATTTCCCACCATTTCTACCATGAGTCATGATAAATTCAGTTGAACTTCTCCTTTGGATTCATGTTCTATTATCCTTATTTTACATAGGAGGAAAGTGAGGCATGCAGAAACTAAGTAATTTACCCAAGGTTGCACAGTGAAACTAGTAATTGGATTCCTGAGTACTTAATCAGTTTCCTGTTTTAATTGGATAGCATGGTTTTTGGCAATTGGGGGACTTCTACATGTCAAATTATATATTGTATTGAATATCATAGAAGAGCACATTTACGCAGTACATTGTGTGCTTATTATGTTTCTATAATAAATTAATTAAAGAAATTCTTGCTGGTTGACTGATAACTTCTTCCAGCAATACTTCTAGCATTGTATTCCCAATGTAGCTTCAAGTTTGCCTCTTCTTCTTATAGTTATATTTGCAACAATTTCAGCATACATTTTTTATGAACAAATTAGAAATGAAATTACCCTTTTAATTTTTTGCTCTCTCAATCCATTCCTTACAACAGAACCAAAAATCACTTGTGGTTTACATTAAAGGGGATTTTATCCTCTAGATAAAAGTAGTGTGAATGGATAGTACAAAGCCCATCTTCAAATGAGGGGCATGTAGAGAGCATAAGCATGCCTGAGTAAGTACAAGACACTGATGGGATTTAGATTCCTTCTCAATATTCTCTCCTCTTTTTTCCTACCTGCTTACCACCCCTATCCCCACCTACTCTAGATACTTAGGGTCTCTACCCTGACTGTTGGCTGTTTGATGCTCATGTGGTAGTTGGATCTACTATCACCTATCCTGTTCTCCTCTATCAAACTGATTTCCTCACAACTAAAATCTGTGTCTAAGAACCTCGCACAGTTAACGTCTGACAGGTAGTCATCTGAAAGGAATCTGGTATTTTGGTAGCTAGACAGCATTTCCTTTTCCAGGCACTTTTAGTTGAAGTGATTTCAGAAGGTCCTAAGGAATGATAAGAATAGTGGGAATGTTGATGATTTCTGGTAGAAGAGCAGGAGGGTGGAGAAGATATGTTTATGCATTTTCCAGTATATACAATGGCTCAATCAGAGTAGTACTTGAGTGTTGGGGGTAAGATCCACTTTACTAGGAGTTTCAGTTACTTCAGTGTCAACTTTTCCCTGCATTCCCACCTTCTAAGTTAGACTCTTTTGAGTGCTCATGAACTGTTTTCCCATCTCTTTCATCTGGCAGGTATTATGCATTTGCTTTTGTAAAACTGTTGCTCAGGCAGTCTACTGAAACTAGATTATGTAGTGGTGTTTTAATGATAGGAGCTGAAACAGGGTTTGCTTGCAAACTTCATGTTTCACATGAAAGGGTTTGGCACCCCCTGTGGACTGCTCTTCACCCGATTTCAGGCATAATAGTTGTTTGCCTTTATATCTGTGATAAAACGAAGTCCTTCCTGCATAACCAGTCCTGAGCAAAATGTCTTAAAACAAATGGAAGTGCAGAGTTTAAATCCACAGTAGGGGATTAGCTTGCCTACATTTCCAAATCTATGGAATAAATATTTTAACATGTTAATTATCTACTACTAATAAAAATACCTTTGAACTTCCATTCAATTTGACAGGCACAGAATTATATCCACTGGGAATGGGAAGGAATTCGTTTCTGTAAATATTCTGGGTCATTTTGTATCTTGCTCTAAGTGGTTACATGGTCAGTAGCCATCCATATTCTAGGGGATGTTTGAGTCAAGTTCATCTTGGTCTGCAACTGAGGGCTGCATCTACAGAGCCCACAGAGCCTAAAGCAGGCATAGGCATTCCACAGGCTGTTACACCGCTATGGCCTTGATTTCTGATTCATTCATTGCTTCCTGTCCAGTAGAAAAAGTCCCATAAGTAGCACACTTTGGCTCTTTTCATGAATCATCTACGTAACGTTTTAAATCTTTTTTTTCCCATTGCAGACTGAAAACTATTCTTTTGACTCCAACTATGTGAACAGCCGAGCCCATTTAATCAAAAGGTATGTTGGTTTCGCTTACTTATTTCTACAACTAAGCTTGATTTAGTATAGAAAGCAAAACAGACTAAATTTTTAAAAGATGCCTTTGTTTTGGATTTTATTTTATTTTATTAAATAGTTTATTGTCAAGTTGGTTTCCATATAACACCCAGTGCTCATCCCAACAAGTACACTCCCCCATGCCCATCACCCCCCTTCCCCTTTCCCCAACCCCCAATAGCCCTCAGTTTGTTCTCAGCATTCAAGAGTCTCTCATGATTTATCCCCCTCCCTCTCCCCCACTATTTCCCCCCTTCTTCTTCTCCATGGTCCTCTGTTAAGTTCCTCCTAATCCACTATAGGTGCAAACATATGGTATCTGTCCTCTGCCTGAATTATTTGGCTCAGCATAACACCCTCTAGGTCCATCCATGTTGCTACGAATGGCCAGATTTTATTCTTTCTCACTGCCATGTAGTACTCCATTCTATAAATATACCATATCTTCTTGATCCACTCATCAGTTGATGGACCCTTAGGTTCTTTCCATGTTTTGGCTATTGTTGAGAGTGTTGCTGTGAACATTGGGGTCCGTCTGCCCCTATGCATCAGCATTCCTGTATCCCTTGGATAAATTCCTAGCAGTGCTACTGCTGGGTCATAGGGGAGTTCTATTGTTAATTATTTTTGAGGAACCTCCATACTGTTTTCCAGAGGGGTTATACCAGCTTACATCCCCGCCAAGTGTAGGAGGGTGCCAATTTCTTCACATCCTCGCCAACATCTATAGTTTCCTAATGTGTTCATTTTAGCCACTCTGACCGGCGTGAGGTGGTATCTCAGTATGGTTGTGATTTGTATTTATCTGATAATGAGGGATGCTGAGCATTGTTTCATGTGTCTGTTGGCCATTTGGATGTCCTCTTTGGAGAAGTGTCTTCTGCCCATTTCTTCACAGGATTATTTGTTTTTCGGGTGTGGAGTTTGATGAGTTCCTTATAGATTTTGGATACTAGCCCTTTATCTGATATGTCATTTGCAACTATCTTTTCCCATTCCGTCAGTTGCCTATTAGTTTTACTGATTGTTTCCTTTGCTGTGCAGAAGCTTTTGATCTTGATGAGGTCCAAGTAGTTCATTTTTGCTCTTGATTCCTTTGCCTTCGGGGATGCGTCAAGTAAGAAATTGCTGCAGTTGAGGCCAGGAGGTTGTTTCCTGCTTTCTCCTCTAGCGTTTTGATGGTTTCCTGTCTCACATTCATGTCCTTTACCCATTTTGAGTTTATTTTGGTGTATGGTGTGAGAAAATGATCTAGTTTCATTCTTCTGCATGTTGATGTCCAGTCTTCCCAACACCATCTGTTAAAGAAGCTGTCATTTTTCCACTGGATATTCTTTCCCGTTTTGTGAAAGATTCGGTGGCCATACATTTGTGAGTCCAAGTCTAAGTCCTCTATTCTATTCCATTGGTCTATGTGTCTGTATTTGTGCCAATACCATACTATCTTGATGATTACAGCTTTGTAGTGAAGGCTAAAGTGTGGGATGGTGATGCCTCCCATTTTGGTTTTATTCTTCAAAATTACTTTGGCTATTCGGGGTCTTTTGTGGTTCCATACAAATTTTAGGATAGTTTGTTCTAGTTTTGAAGAGAATGCTGGTGCAATTTTGATTGGAATTGCATTGAATGTGTAGATTGCTTTGGGTAGTAACGACGTTTTAACAATATTTACTCTTGTGACCCATGAGCATGGAATGTTTTTCCATTTCTTTGTGTCTTCTTCAATTTCCTTCATAAGTTTTCTATAGTTTTCATCATACAGATCTCCTATTTATTTGGTTAGGTTTATTCCTAGGTATTTTATGGTTTTTTGTGCAATTGTGAATGGGATCAGCTTCTTGATTTCTCTTTCTGTTGCTTCATTGTTGGTGTATAAAAATGCGAACGAGTTCTGTACGTAGATTTTGTATCTTGCAACTTTGCTGAATTCATGGATTGGTTCTAGTAGGTTTCTGATGGAGTCTGCCGGGTTTTCTATGTAGAGTATCACATCATCTGCGAAAAGTGAGAGTTTGACTTCTTTTCCAATTCTGATGCCTTTGATTTCCTTTTGTTGTCTGATGGCTGATGCTAGGACTTCCAGCACAATGTTAAACAACAGTGGTGAGAGTGGACAACCCTATCGTATTCCTGATCTCAGGGGGAAAGATCTCAGTTTTTCCCCGTTGAGGATGATGATAGCTGAAGGCTTCTCATAGATGGCTTTGATGATGTTTAAGTAGGTTCCTTCTATCCCGACTTTCTCTAGAGTCTTTATTAAGAAGGGATGATGTATTTTGTCAAATGCTTTTTCTGCATCTATTGACAGGATCATATGGTTTTTTTCTTTTCTTTTGTTGATGTGATGTATCACAATGATTGATTTGCGAATGTTGAACCAGCTCTGTAACCCAGGAATGAATCCCACTTGGTCTTGGTGGATAATTCTTTTTATGTGCTGTTGGATTCGATTTGCAAGTATCTTGTTGAGCATTTTTGCATCTGTATTCATCAAGGATATTGGCCTATAGTTCTCTTTTCTTTTTTGCTGGATCCCTGTCTGGCTTGGGAATCAGAGTGATGCTGGTTTCATAAAATGAGTCTGGAAGTTTCAATTTTTTGGAATAGCTTGAGAAGAATGGGTATTAACTCTGTTTTAAATGTCTGATAGAATCCTCGTGGGAAGCCATCTGGCCCAGAGCTCTTATTTGTTGGGAGATTTTTGATAACTGATTTGATTTCCTCTCTAGTTATGGGTCTGTTCAGATTTTCTATCTCTTTCCGTATGAATTTTGGTAGTGAGTATGGGTTTAGGAATTAGTCCATTTCTTCTAAGTTGTCTAGTTTGTTGGCATATACTTTTTCATAGTATTCCCTGATAATTGCTTGTATTTCTGAGGCATTGGTTGTAATAAGTCCATTTTCATTCATGATTTTTGTCTCTTTGGGTGCTCTCTCTTCTCTTTTTGAGAAGCATGGCTAGAGGTTTGTCAATTTTGTTTATTTTTTCAAAAAACCAACTCTTGGTTTCATTGATCTGTTCAACTGTTTTTTGGGTTTCTATATTGTTTACTTCTGCCCTGAGTTTTATTATTTCCCCTCTCCTACTGGGTTTGGGGTACTCTTGTTGATCTCCCTCTAGTTCCTTTAGGTGTGCTGTAAGATTTTGTACTTGCGCTTTTCCTAATTTCTTGAAATAGGCCCAGAGAGCAATGCACTTTCCTCTTAAGACTGCCTTTGCCGCATCCCATAGACTTTGGATTGTTGTATTTTCATTTTCATTTATTTCCATATATTTTTAAATTTCTTCTCTAATTTCCTGTTTGGCCCATTCATTCTTTAGAAGTGTGTTCTTTAACCTCCACATTTTTGGAGGTTTTCCAGAGTTTTCCTGTGATTGATTTCAAGTTTCATAGCATTGTGATCTGAAAGTGTTCACGGTATGATCTCAATTCTTTTTTATTTATTGAGGCCTGCTTTACATCCCAGTATGTGATCTATCTTGGAGAATGTGCCATGCGCACTTGAGAAGAAAGTGAATTCCATGGCCTCAGGATGTAGAGTTCTAAATATATCTGTCAAATCCATCTGGTCTGTGTCATTCAGGTCCACTGTTTATTTAGTGATTTTCTGTCTAGTTGATCTATCCATTGCTGTAAGTGGAGTATTAAAGCCCCCTGCTATTATCACATTCTTATGTGTAAGATTGTTTCTGTCTGTGATTAATTGTTTTATATTTTTGGGTGCTCCCATATTCAGTGCGTAGACATTTATAATTGTTAGTTCTTCCTGATGGAAAGACCTTGTAATTATTATACCTTTCTTCATCTCTTGTTACTGTCTTTACTTTAAAGTCCAGTTTGTCTGATATAAGTATAGCTACTCCAGCTTTCATTTGACCTCCAGTACCATGATAGAGATTTCTCCATCCCCTTACTTCTAATCTGAAGGTATCTTCCAGTCCAAAATGAGTTTCTTGTAGACGGCAAATAGATGGATTTTAGTTTTTTATCCTTTCTGCTACCCTATGTCTTTTGATTGGAACATTCAGCCCATTTACATTCAGGGTTATTATTGAAATATATGGCTTTAGAGTCATCGTGTCCTTTGTGAGATTCATGCTTGTGGTGGTGTCTCTGGTATCTTGCGTTCCTTGCAACATTTCTCTCAGAATCCCCCTCAGGATTTCTTATAGGGCTGGTTTAGTGGTGACAAATTCTTTGAATTTTTGTTTATTTGGAAAGACTTTTATCTCTCCTTCTATTCTGAATGACAGGTTTGCTGGATAGAGGATTCTTGGCTGCATATTTTTCCTGTTCTTCACATTGAAGACTTCCTGCCATTCCTTTCTGGCCTGCCAAGTTTCAGTAGATAGTTCTGTCACTACTCTGATACGTTTCCCTTTGTATGTTAGGGCCCTTTTCTTCCTAGCCGCTTTCAGAATTCTCTCTTTGTCCTTATGTTTTGCCAGTTTCTCTTTGATATGTCGTGCAGAAGATTGATTTAATATTCGTCGGAGGGGAGTTCTCTGTGCCTCTTGAATTTCAATGTCAATTTCCTTCCCCAGGTTGGGGAAGTTCTCTGCTATAATATGTTGAAGGACTTCCTCAGCACCTTTCTCTCTCTCCTCCTCCTCTGAAATTTCTGTGATACAAATATTGTTCCGTTTGATTGTATTGCTGAGCTGTTGAACTCTCCTTTGTGTTCCTGGATCAGCTTATCTCTCTTATTCTCATCTTCCTCTTTTTCTATAATTGTGTCTTCTAAGCCACTTATTCTCCTTCCTGCCTCTTCAATCGTGCATTGGACGCCTCCATTTTATTATGCATCTCATTTATAGCATTTTAAAATTCATCACAACTATTTTTAAGCTCCATAGTGTTTGTAGCAATAGTTTCTCTGATGTCTTCCATGGCTTTTTCAAGCCCAGCAATTAAGTCTATGACTATTGTTCTAAATTTTTATTCAGTTATGTTGCTTAGATCTGTTTTGAGCAGTTCTTTAGCTGTCACTTCTTCCTGGAATTTCTTTGGAGGAAAGTTCTGATTCGTCAATTTGGGTAGCTTTCTATCTCTTGTTAATTTTTAAAGCTTGTTATGCACTCTGCCCCTGCGGGTGATGCTGTATTAACGAGGGCACTTGGACTGTCCAGGGCCTGTCCATTCAAGAAGTGTTCTTTGAATGGTGTCTCTTGGTTTCTCTTGTTGAACCTTTGGTTATTTTATTTCCTTACTCGTAGTGGTATTTGGGACTCTCCACCATGTGTACTTTGGCTTGTTTCTTGAGGTAGCCCTGGTAAAGAAAATAGACAGACAACGACACAGGGAACAAAGGTACACAAATACACAGAGAAATCCAACAAACATGCAAACCGAAAGGGACAATGGAAAAGAAAAAAAGGATGGGACAAAAAACAAAACAAAACAAAGAAAAAAAAAGAGGAAGGAGGGGAGACAAATAATAAAAATTAAAATTAATAAAAAATTAAAAAAAGAAGAGAAGAAGAAAGAAGAAACCCAAAAGACAAAGGACAGTCTAAAGGCATAAAACCAGAATTCCTAGCTACAAATAAAGAGCCAGGTGTATGTTGTGCTGATGGAAGAGCATATATAATGAGAGAAATGACAGGGCGGGGAGGAAGTGAAATTGGAAATGAAATGACCGGGCAGAAAGACTAAGAGGCTTGATTCAGAGTGAACAGTCATTGAATATGGTTAGAGGTGATGAGAAAAAAATGAAGATGTTACTCAGAGAAACTATATAGTCTGATTACTCCAGAGAGAGAGAACGAGATAAAAAGGTAGCATTGGAGGTTTAGAATGTAATTTTAGAAAATGGATTAAATGTGACTGTTTAAGCAAACAAGTGACAAAAGTGCCCAGACCAGCAGAGTGGAGGGTTATAAATGAGAAAAGGGAGAATATATCTGAAAATAAGAATTATCTAGGATTATTCATGGCAGTGCATCCTTGTTGGTCTTCCCCGGGGCTCAGGTTAAAAAAAAAAAAAAAGCTTATTTTTGTGTATGGTGTGAGAAAACGATGTAGTTTCATTTTCTGCATTTTGCTGTCCAGTTCTCCCAGTACCATCTGTTAAAGAGGCTGTCTTTTTCCATTGGATACTCTTTCCTGCTTTGTCAAAGATAAGTTGGGTGTATACTTTTGGGTCCAATTCTGAGTTCTCAATTCTATTCCATTGGTCTATGTGTCTATTTTTGTGCCAATACCATACTTTCGTGATGATGACAGCTTTGTAGTAGAGGCTAAAGTCTGGGATGGTGATGCCTCCCAATGTTCATTGCAGCACTCTCAGCAATAGCCAAAACATGGAAAGAGCCTAAGTGTCCATCAATGGATGAATGGATCAAGAAGATGTGGTTTATCTATACGATGGAATACTACATGGAAATGAGAAAGAATGAAATCTGGCCATGTGTAGCAACATGGATGGACCTTGAGGGTGTTATGCTGAGTGAAATAAGTCAGGCAGAGAAGGACAAATGCCATATGTTTGCACATATAGGAGGATTAGGAGGACCTTAACAGAGGACCATGGGGGAGAAGAAGGAGGTAAATAGTGGGGGAGAGGGAGAGAGGCAAACCATGAGAGACTCTTGAATACTGAGAACAAACTGAGGACAGATGGGTGTGTGGGGAGGGAGATGGGCATGGAGGAGGGCACT
This sequence comes from Hyaena hyaena, assembly GCF_003009895.1. Classification (NCBI taxonomy): domain Eukaryota; kingdom Metazoa; phylum Chordata; class Mammalia; order Carnivora; family Hyaenidae; genus Hyaena; species Hyaena hyaena. The sequence goes on from NW_024081877.1 coordinate 183,953, forward strand.
TGTGTGGATGAGCACTGGGTGTTATATGGAAACCAACTTGACAATAAACTATTTGTAAAAATAAATAAATAAATAAAAAACAAAGTAATATTTCAGTTAAAAAAAAAAAAAGCAGCTCTCTAGCTGGGATTGGCGTGGTTTAGTGTGGGAGGGTCTTAGCCTTCATTGTGTCCAGCTGTCCACTCTCTGAGGCCCCGCCCTGGTGGTTGTGGGGAGAAATATGGTGTTACCTAGTCCCTTCTCGAACCAAGCATTGCAAATCACTCCTTTGGATCCGATCTCCCTGTGTTGTGGGCATAGCCAAGTTGGGCTGTGTTCTATGCCCCACACCCTGCCTCATTTCCAGGTCTTAGTCCGTGTGCTTTATTGATACCATGTTTTGGATTTTAAAATGAATGCCTATCTACTTATTGTATGATACTTGAAAAATTCAGAAAAACATAAAATAATAAAAATCATTGTAATTCTACTACCTCAAAATAATCATTGTTGGCATTTTACCATATTTCTTTACATCAAGATTTATTCATAAACCCAAATTAAAAGAACTGGGATCATATTGAAATGTAGTTTCATTTGATGATTTTGAAATCTAATATTAGAAAACGGATACTATCAAAATCATGTTGATATCAAAATTGTTGCTCTTTAAATAAAGAGAGGCCTTAATGTGGAACTTTCAATGAATTTCAAGATTGCTGTTGTTTTGACACCTTTGGAAACATTTTTAAAATACTTTAATGGAAGATAAACTAATTTCTTTTTTCTAAATAGTTTATTGTCAAGTCGTTTTCCATATAACACCCACTGCTCATCCCACAAGTTAATTTCTTATCTTTTAAACACTTTGTAGGTGTGAGAGGAAAAGAAAAGAACTTTGCATAATTCACTACTTAAAATATTTGGAATGTTTCAAATGTAGCATTCAAAGTTAAGATTTGTGTGATTGATTGGTCATAATCCAGTTACCCATGGTATATGTGAATACAGAGCTGAATACTGCCAAGGAAGATTCCCTGTTCAGGGAGCACTCTAAGGAGGGAGAACTAAACAAACTGGAGAATTCATTGTACTGAGAAACCAGTGCTGACTATTTAGATGATGCCTTTATTATTGCTTCATGCAAAAATCCTCTAGAAAGGTCCAGTGGTTAGTCTGCAGCTAAAATTGAACTCTGAGTGTGTTTGTTAAGATAATATAAATAAAATAGAGAGGCAAACAGGGTATGTTAGGGCTACAGTAGAGAAGATGATAAAATTCTATTATTTTGGTGGCTCTAATCCCATAAATTTACATCACCAAATGAGTAGGATTTGAAGAATAAACTGGCTTGTTAAACAAACAACTTTAATCATATTTAATTTAATTCATGAAATTTAATTCATGATCCTCAGTAACCCCTGAAAACATGCTAGGTTTATCTATATTGGTCCAGAAATGTCTGTGACCTTAAGTGAGATTGTTAATTATCATGAAACAAAATGAACAGCCTAGCATTACCAGCCATAGCATAGTTTGGAATTTTTTTGAGAGGTTGGGAGGAATCCATTTTGAATATTATCTTAGCCTACAGAATAAAAACAAAAGGTAAAGAATTCAAAATTATCTGACTGTTTCAGTAGGAAATAAAATGCCTCTTTTTGTGCACTGATTAGAGTACTTTTGCAGCAGAAATCTGCTTTGTTTTCTGTTTTGGGACTGTTATTTCAAAGCTCCGTTTTAAAAATTCTGATAATGATGACTTGACGTACCCTCACAGGTCCCTTGGGCTAGCTCTGGATACCTGGGAATTCTACGACCAGGTTAAACTGGTAACATGAGCCTGATTTTCAGAGCATAGCAAAAAGCTGAGACTCCTGGGGACCCTCACTGTCTTAGGTCAGCCATAAATATCCAATGCACAGGCAGACTGGTGAGATGAAAACATAATGTTCAAACATTTAGTTTTTGGGATATGTGTAATTCTACAGCAGCTTTGGGACTCACTAAGAACCTTTGATTTGGATTAATTACTTTATGTGATTTTGTTTACACATACATACACACAAATTGCACAACCTGGACTTAATGGACTTTCAGTGGAAAAGTCTCCTGATGTTGCCTGAAACCCCAAATAGCATCTTTTTACCAGGGACCCCTTTGATGAATATGAAACATCTGAAAGCTCAGGGACACATGCATTTTTGCCAGGTTTTGTTTTTGGAACCTTGAGGGATTTGAGAAACCACAAAAGCCTTGGAATTTATGGGATCAATTGAGAGTAGACAAAGCACAATACCTGGAATGACACAGGAAATCTTGTGTCATATGCTTTCATAGGGACTAACCACTTTAAATATAAAATGTGTGGAAAATGTTAAGAGAGAGTGTTGAGTAACACCAGGTGATAAAACCACACAAACTGTGTTTAAATAGCTCACAGTTATGTTTGAAAGGGGTTTCACTGTATATGGTTTCTTGAGGATCCATTTACATGCATGGAAAAAATATCCCAGCCAGGAAATTCTGAATCATATTATCAGTTTTAATTTTGCTATCAAGTCTTATTTCTTTGAATCCAATTTCAGGTGAATTTTGAGAACTTCTTTTCCTATTGATTTTCTTTTCCTCTATTCACTTCCTAGCTATCCAAGGATGCTCCTTGGGCCCTTATTTTTGGCATTCTCTAGCAGCTGTTAACTTGTTCAGACAGTTTACACGCAGGCTTCTTCTTCTCTCTCACATCTATTTTCCTTAGGTAAACCAACGGAAAAACAGAGAACAATGGGGGTCCCCTTAGCACAAGTCAAGGTTAAGAAGGGTAACGAGTGGTTCTGGAAGGGATAGGGAAAATATATGGCACATAATCTTTGAACCACGGAATCTGGTATTATACTTTTGTAGCTTGGGGGTTTTATAATATCACTTGGAACGTGCAGGTGTACCCAAGGCTTATGCCAAATTCCAGATTAATAAGCCAAGACGATTCAGAAATTTTTCTGGATGGACTTTCTTCCTGCTATGTTTGTTTCCTTACTATCTTCTCAGAGCAAGGAAAGTCAGCAGTTGAACTTTGCCCCCTGCTGCAACACTCTCTCTCCTCACGCTTGGTTTCTGTGCTGCTATCTGATATCCACTCCTTAAGTGCTTTTGTAGCAATATCAAGCAGGGAATGAGGCTGTAGCTCAAAGAAAATAAAACAGGAAATGAACAAGGTACTGAAGCAGTGTGGAAAGGAAAATGAACAGTGGCTCCTAAACCGTACATAGTGCTTTCCTTTTCCACCCAAATTGTTCTGGGGATCTTGCAGCTCCTAGTATGATGCCTTGTCTAAAACAAGTGTGGGTACATATTTATTGAATGAATGAATGAAAGAAGTTGAGGCAAATCTCAGCATTTTTTCCATTGAAAACTAGCACTAAACTTCCCTGTAAACCAGAAATTTCTGACCTTTACTGTGCATTAGGATCACCTGGGAGGCTTGTTAAATGCAAACTCTTTAGCTCCCTCCCTTGAGAATCTCTGTTTTTCATAGGTTCACAAGGTGATTGAGATACAGGTAGGAGGTCCAGGAACCACTGTGGAATCATCTTTATATTCTCTAAATATAGTTACAACACTCTTTTGACTTTTCCTCCCTCCTCATTCTCATTCTTAGATGGCATTCCTTGGGTATGTGATGTCATCTACTGGGAAGCTATGAACTATTTCCTTTCAGATTATTCTGTCTTTTGGAAAGATTTCCAATATTTTAAAGGGTAAATATGGGTCAGAATTTGAATAATGTTTATTTATGAAGCATTTTCTGAGTAACTCTTATGTTCAGAGTCTTGCTCTAGTTGTTTTCAAGCAAATCTGTCCCTCTGTTGGCCACCAGCACAATAATAGAAATATTTGCATATACAATAACTTTGCAAATAGGTACTCCTAATTTATTGTCCCACAAAAGTTGTTTTACAAGTCTTTCATCTCCCAAGATGTACACAAGTAATAAAGCAAGTGAAATCAGCACTTTTTGTGCCTGTCATAAACTGTTATTTGTTTTGGGTGAGTAGCCATTTACCAGGCTGTTTTACAATTTGCAGCATTTTGCTCACAGGATCTTAAACTGCTTTGCACAAATCCATTCATTAAGCTACTAAAAGTCCTGACAAGATTAGAGTAAGTGGTACTTAGTTTGTCAGATGGTCAAATTGATCTTTAAGTGGGTTAACTATTCCAGGGTCTGGGGGAGAGGAGTTATACCTCTTGCGTTTTTTCAGAGAATACTTGGCTTTTTTTGCTTCTTTGAAGAAAATGTTTAGGGTTTTAATCTTAATTCTAGTATAATCAATATACAGTGTTACATTAATTTTAGGTGTACAATATAGTGACTCAACAATTCTGTACATTACTCAGTGCTCATCATGCTAAGTGTACTCTTAATCTCCATCACCTATTTCACCGATTTCTCCACCTACATCTCTTCTGGTAACCACCAGGTTGTACTCTATAGTTAAGAGTCTCTTTGTTGGTTTGCCTCTTTCTCTGTCTCCCTCTTTTTGTTTTGCTTCTTAAATTCCATATATGAGTGAAATCATATAGTATTTGTCTTTCTCTGACCTATTTCACCTAACATTATACTCTCTAGCTCCATCCATGTTGTTGAAAATGGGAAGGTTTCATTCTTTTTTATGGCTGAATAATATTCCACTGTATACATATATCTCACTTCTTTATCCATTCATTAATTGATGGACACTTGGGCTGCTTCCATAATTTGACTATTGTATGTAAATAATGTTGCAATAAACATAGGGGTGCATATGGCTTTTCAAATTAGTGTTTTTGTATTTTGGGGGCAAATATCCAGGAATGTGATTACTAGATTTTATAGAGTAGTTCTATTTTTAATTTCTTGACTAGCCTCCATACTGTTTTCCACAGTGGCTGCCAGTTTGTATTCCCACCAACAGTGCATTAGGGTTCAAATTTTCTCCAACACCTGTTGTTTCTTATGTTGTTGATTTTAGCCAGGAATACCTGACTTTTTAAACTCACACTACCAGTCCCATAGATCCTAGTAGTCAATGTTTCACTATTTTATTATTTATCTCACTTCTACCAAAAAAACAAAAGCTCTAAGATGGTTTGTAATATTCAGCTGCATATAAAATGGGTGTTCCCACTTTTAAAAAGGCAGATCCAAAACCAATTGGGAAAAGCTAAATAGAGATCCCTGGCATCCAAATCACTGCAATTAAACATTATATTTATCTTGAAGCTTTTGAGAAGCCAAGGCAAAATTGTAAGTACACCACGGTACATAGTTCTCATTTTTCAATTAAGGAAGGACACACATTTGACAGGAGAATTTCTTTTCCTGTTCCTGAATTCTAAGAGAAATTAACATAGTTGACAGTGTCTGACTATAGTTTATGAAAGATAAACATTATTTAAATATATATTTCCTTTATTAATTCTATAAAAAGACCACAGATAATATTTAATTATAACTCAATGAAGACATTATCATATGGAGTAATGATTATATAAACAATAACCATTTATTGAGCATTTGTGTGTACCTGGTACTTCATGTACAGTTATCTCATTGAGTCCTCAAAATGGCCTTGTGAAGAAGCTTTTAGCAAATGCATTTTACAGACAAGGAAACTGAGGCTCAAAGACATTAGATATCAAGCTCAGCGTCCCATAAAGTGACAGAGTATGGATTATCACTTGTTCTAATGACAGTGCTCTTTCCACTACAGTCTGGAAATCTAATATGCCACAAGAATAGAGTTTTATTTTTTTATTTATTTTTTTAATATTTTTATTTATTTCTAGGAGAGAGAGAGAGACAGCATGAGCAGGGGAGAGTCAGAGAGAGAGGGAGACACAGACTCTGAAATAGGCTCCAGGCTCTGAGCTGGCAGTCAGCACAGAGCCTGACGCTGGGCTCGAACCCACGAACCGCGAGATCATGACCTAAGCGGAAGTTGGACGCTTAACCGACTAAGCCACCCAGGCACCCCAGGAATAGAGTTTTAAAGAGCCTAAAGCAGTGATTCTCAACTGAGGGCGACTTGGCAATGTAAGGAGACAGTTTTGGTTATAATTTTTGGGAGAGGTACTACTAGCATCTAATGGGAAGAGGACAGGAATGCTGTTAAATATCCTACAATGTGCAGAACAGCCCTAGACAACAAAAATGTCAATAGTAACAAGGTTTCTAAACCTTGGTCTAAGGGATGGTTACTTGTATTGTCCTTATATTCCTCTTCAATGTATGTCTTAAGCATGTTTTGACAACTGCTGAAATGCACTCGATTCAGGGTTGAAGTTTCTGGCTTAAAGTAGCAATTTTGTGTTGTGGATTAAATAAATTTTGATGTGCTCCAGATACCAGAGATGCAAGTAAAAATTAATATTTGTTATAAAAAGACATGACTCTTGAATGCTGAGAACAAACCAAGGGCTGATTGGATGGGGGGAAGGGGAAGGGAGGTGATGGGCATGGAGGACGGCACTTGTGGGGATGAGCACTGGGTGTTATATAGAAACCAACTTAAAAAAAAATTAAAAAAAATTGAAAAAAAAAAAGGGGCGCCTGGGTGGCTTAGTCGATTAAGCGTCCGACTTTCGCTTAGGTCATGATCTCGCGGTTCGTGGGTTCGAGCCCCGCGTCGGGCTCTGTGCTGACTGCCAGCTTGGAGTCTGGAGCCTGTTTCAGAGTCTGTGACTCCCTTTCTCTCTGACCCTCCCCTGCTCACGCTGTCTCTCTCTCTCTTCTAGAAATAAATTAAAAAATTAAAAAAAAAAAAAAAAGAAACCAACTTGACAATAAACTATTTAAATAAATAAATAAATAAATAAATAAATAAATAAATAAATAAATAAAATATATGATCCATACAGGTCATTTCCTTTCTTCTGAGATGCAAGATTTCATGTGAGCAGGACCATTTTTTTTTTCTAAAAGATAAACTTTGAATCTGTTTAAGCTGTGGGATTAGTATTTACAGGAAGCCCTAACATCTGTGTCATAAAGGTAGAAATGGCTACACACTCTAAAGCCTGTGTTACAATTGGTCTTCTTGACCATAAAGGAATTATAGGATTATTGGTTTTTTATTAGAACTGCATGTTGGTGGGTCCACATGGCTGAGTAGCTGGATGACATAATTTGGAGAAGCTGATTGAGTTGGCCTATTGAATGATTTTAGTTTTAATACAGGTGATGCTCAGTGATCCTTTCTGAAAATAATTAGCAAACAGGTCAATGCTTTACTCTCTTCTGCTCTTCATTTTCTTATAATTATGGCTTTCCAGTTACTGGCCTTTTGATCTTTTCTTTTCATATTCAGGGCAGCAAGCATTCTATATCTAGGTTGGTCATATGTTAAAAATCTGCTGTGATTCCTTTTGACCAATGTGGAGAATGACAACGTATCCATTGTGTCCATGGCATAGCTCTTCATCATATGTACTGAATGTTCTTATCAAAGCCTCAGAGAGGCCTGTGGATGTATAACGTTGAGCACATCAAGCAAGTTTGCACTATCATCTCCACAGGGCTCGCTTTTCAGAGGTATAGTAGGTCTGTTGGGACTTGTCCTAATTTAAAAGCATGACACTCTCCCTTGTTGAGACAACACATTTTCTTAAGTATGCCTTTGCTACTTCCTCATTGATTGGGGAATGGATTCAACATTCACTAGGTATTTCAGATGCATAATTTATGGTCCATGGTGTTGCACATCTGCAGATTCTGTCAGAACATACAAAGTATTAGAAATAACAGGTGGGGCCTCTATGGATGTACAGTATATATCATTCTCTATTTTTGTGTGAGGTTCTTAGATAGTATGTTTAGTACATTGTATGGTGGATTGACTTAACAAATGCAAGAAAAATTGACCCATTAACTCTTCAGCTGAGTTTTCATCTTCTTACCATAACTACACCCACAGTACTATTAGCACTCACTCTCTGGTTCTCAGTTTCATCTTACCATGCATGCACTAAGACTGTCCTCTTCTCAACTCCTGCTTCTCCTTTGCTTGTTTGAATTTCTCTTTTTTTCTCTATAAAAACTCACCTGAGTTCTCTGATCCTGATTTATATTTTAATTGCATTACCTCAATTACTGCCACTGTCATTTTTGCAGTTGATTAGTAGACATTTTTAGAGAAGCAGTATACATAGTGGTTAAGGTTCCAGGCTCTGGAGCTAGACTGCCTGGCCTGGGTTGGTCTTACTAAATTTTCACCAGTTGAATGCCCTTTGTCAAGTTATTTAACTTCCATGTGATTCTGATTTTTCATCTGTAAATGGGAATATTAATGGTATCTTTTTCTCATGTAGTTATGATGATTTAAAAAAGTTAATTCATGTCAAACATTTAGAATAGTGCCTTATATATAGTAATCAATCAGCAAACATTGGTTATTATTTTACTTTGATCCTATGAGAAGAGAGAAAATCTTCTGAAACGGTGATATTCTTTGCAGGTGGTGGTTTCAGATTTGTACCTTCTTCCACCTTGCCTGTTGTAGTAATGCATTGAAGATAAGTGAATGAAAGTATTAGCTGCATCAGCATCCAATAGTGGTAACCTCTCTGCAGTGTTCAACAAAAACTATCTTTAAACAGAAAATTTCTCTTTCTACTCTTTTGGACAATCCAGTCACTCTTGGCCTCACCACAGAGCTGATATCACTTGCCTCTGAAAGATTTTTTTTTTTTTTTAGTTTTTTTTAATGTTTTTTTTTTTTTTTAAATTTATTTCTAGGAGAGAAAGAGAGAGACAGCATGAGCAGGGGAGGGTCAGAGAGAAAGGGAGTCACAGACCAAAACAGGCTCCAGGCTCTGAGCTGGCAGTCAGCACAGAGCCCGACGCGGGGCTCGAACCCACGAACCGCGAGATCATGACCTAAGCGAAAGTCGGATGCTCAACCGACTAAGCCACCCAGGCGCCCCGCCTCTGAAAGATTTTGAAAAGCAGATCTATCACAGTTGTAAATTACCATTCTTTCTTCAACCCAGCAACTCCACCTTCAAGGACTTAGAGGGCAACAGCCTGAAGGATAGTGGTCATGAAGAGAGCGACCAGACTGACAGTGAGCATGATGTCCAGCGGAGCCTGTACTGTGATACTGCTGTCAATGATGTGCTGAACACCAGTGTGACCTCCATGGGATCTCAGATGCATGATCATGGTAAGGGCTGGTTGGATGTAAGTTGCAGCCACAGATCCCAAAGAACCCAGAATGTTTGCAGGTACATTGTACTACTTTACTGTAATGAGTGTGTTGTCAAGGTGTGCACTGTGCTCATACCTGAGTAGCATCTATAAAATTTTGAGGTGTCCTAACATCTAACCAGAGTCTTCTTCACCCTCATAGATGACTACATATACATATTGTATACATTCTCTTCAATAATAAATGCACTGAGCATATAGAAAATGAGCAGATGCCTTCTCACCAGGAATAAATGCCCCTTTTTGCTTTAGTACACGGAATTTAATTGATCAGTCGAGTCACACAGAACATAGCACTGAGACCAAAGCAGTGGGATTTATTTACATATCAGGTGGGTTAAATTTACCCAGAGAAAGACCCTGTTCTCTGACCACAGGTTGTATACCCTTTGCTGAGGAGAAAAAGTATCAAACTTCCCATTTTGCCTGTGGGGTTGCAATGGCAAATCTGTCTAGCTACCACACAAATATATGCCATTGGTCATAGGACAGACCAGGGTGAGAAAATATGACTGACTCAAAGTAGCATTCTGTGCATGTGAGAAACACCTCAAAGCAAATGTCAGGAGTGGCATTCTCATGTATGAAGAAGAGTCTATTTTCGAGAATGTAGCCACACATGCTTTAGCAAGAGGAGCTATTTAAAACTGTGCTAGGCAGAAACTAGGGTATGAAAACATTAGCAGAGTTCAGCTAAGGCAGAATGTTCAGATGGACTTGGGCACAGATCTCATTTTCAATGTTTTACTGATGCAAATGTACTGATGTAACATGTACTGATACATGTTAGGCAAAGAGCCTGTCTTTTTCAATTAAGAACTATTAATTCAGCTTGGTGTTTAGGCTCAGTGAAGCTTCAGAATGCTTGACTATGTCTTGAGAGAAGCTAGACACAAGCTCAGCTGGAAGCCCCATGGCTAAAAGACTTAAAGATGAGAAAACAAAATATGGTGATTATATGCTGGTCTTCAACTGTTTCATTTCACTGTAACATCATTAAATGCTTTTGTTTTGTTCTTATAAATTAATCCAAAGGAAAAAATCGCACAATTCACAAAAGAAAATGTTTTTCATAGAAAAAAATTTAGTCACTGTAGATTCTATTGTCGAATCCATCCCCTCCCCAGCAGACTCAAGCGTTAAACTTTATAAAATATAGAGGTCACTACTGATTGTGCACTGCTGTCTTCCCTAATTGGTGAGTGGTGACATCTGCAGTGATAATATACTTTCTGGGCAACCTTACTAAGACTAAAGATGAAAAAATTAAACATTCATATAACTGAAACAGAGACTGTTTAAGTCTCAGAGGATTAGTAGTGTGTTACAGGGCACACTGTTAACTGGTACATATCAGTTACTAGTCTTGTATCTCAAAAAAGTGCCATTTCATTTATGTCACAAAGGGTTTTAGTTAGACGCTTTTTAAAAATGAAGTGAATGTAAGACACGAAATAGCCATAATTAATTTCACTTTATCCTTAGCTAGAACAACATCTGTTTTAATTTTTTGTCATATTTTTTTCTAGAAAAACAGTATCAGTGGACTATTCTAGTTTTCCTGAGGGAGTCTTTCTTACAAATGAGATGTATTGTATATATATACTGCGTAAATTATATAATAATGACAGTATTCTAAAGCAAATGTGTAGCATTATTCCAAGACTCTCCTACATATAAGATGTACACTCATGCATGTACACACAGACACTTTCTGGTATTCCGTCTTGGCAACACCTTCAGACATTTTTCCCCTCAATATACAATTTTTATGTATATATCTTGATTTCCCCCCCATCATTCCAGCTGTGGCTAGAGTTCGTTTTTTCAGTTTGGTTGAGTCAGTAATTAAACTTTAGGTACATAGGGAATTCTGGTCTTGCTTACATCTCAGCCTCTAACCTATGATATCCCAGTACTTCTGAGCTTTCCATAATAATACTTAATTGTTATATTCCAAATCAACTCTAGACTATCCACATAAATTGTTTCACTTCATTTATCACTACCTCAAACAACAGCAATAATTTCAACAATTAACATTTTATAGCATTTTATAGCATTTTATTATCTAAATCCTGTATTCACATAATATTTCTCATTTTATCCTGAGACACAGTAGTTGAAAGACAATCGCTGAGCAAATTTACCATGTATGGCTGATCTTGTGACTATTTTAACTGGAATAGTTAATTCCAGGGCAATATGGTATTATCACTTCTGAGGACTACTGATTTAGAAAGGCCACGAGGGAAAATAGAATCTCCTCTAGACTCCGACTAGTACTGAAAGTCTCAAAGATTCCATGAGGAAAAAAAAATATTCCCAGATCTCTTTGGTTCATTAATACTGTGATAGGCATCTCAAACCCAAGTGGCCTGAAATCCTAGTGGTTCCAGAGTTGAACTGTTCTTGAGGATTGAGAAGATGTCTCTGAAGAATAAAGGTTATAATGACCTTGTCCAACTAACTTTAATCCTGATAATATTTCTTCTGGTCCTGTCAGAACCACTGCAAATTTGGGCCAAATATACTCAATAGAGTGTACCTTATACCTTTGTTTGGCTTACCTTGGATTTCATGACTGTAGTTTTCTGTGTTTTCTAATCTTGATATTAGTACATCTTTCTTTTTTACTGTTTAAAATTAGTTAACATACAATGCAATATTGGTTTCAGAGTAGAATTCAGTGACCATCTTTCTTTGCACTTATATGGACACATGATTTATGGGGAGTTTCCGGATTTTTAAAATAAAGATACTTTTTAAAATTTATTTATTTTGAGAGAGAGAAGCAGTGTGAGTGAGGGAGGAGCACAGAGAGAGGGAGAGAGTCCCAAGCAATTCAAGAGAGTTCCAAGTAGGACACGAACCCACAAACCATGAGATCATGACCTGAGCTGAAATCACGACTTGGATGCTTAACCTACTGAGCCACACAGGTGCCCCTAAAATAAAGATAATTTTATGCATCTGTTAATGTTTCCTTGATTAGGAATGGGTTCTTCAGTGAGCTATTATTGTGTTGCCAGCATTTGAGGAAAACGTAAAAATTATACTTGTTCCCCACATTTCCAGACATCTGGGCCATGTGCTTCTTCACACTGCCAAAATCTTCTATGGATTTTGTTCTTATCATTGCTATAGCAGAAGAATGTTCGGTGTGAGTGTCAGAGGTGCTTCATGACTTTCATGGTAAATGCCCAAATCCCTTAATTTTCAGCAACCCATCTCTGAGAACATTCCTAGGGATGGGAACCAAGGAAAGAATGTCTGGCAGACTTTTGCACCCAAAGGGAAAAGCCCAGGAGTTAGCCACTTGAGTTTGGATTATGTTTTGACTGCTCCAACCTAATAATACATCCATGAGGTGCGTCAGGGTGGGGATAAGAAGGAAAGATAGAAATCGCTACTTTCTGAATTGTTATCCTGATATCACTCTCAACATGCCTAAGACCAGGTCAATTTGTTGATGAACTGGCTGAGCTGAATTTCCTTGTTGCCAGGTGACTGAATTACAAATTCATTTATCATCTGTGTGCCCTTTAATTAATATGTCTCAGCTTGTCCCCAGTAATGCAGCTCTCATTGTCATGGCTTCCCAGAAAAGAAGGTGATGGAGAATTCTTTATCCTGTATGTACTTTCTACTCACATATAGCACTTTCCGGAGTGCTATCTCTCTATAGCTCTCAGTGTGCCTTGAGAACAATTAAGTGTTGTCACTCAGAGATTTTAATACCTGATTTAGTTCTTGAGATGATTTGGTGCTGATATTGGGGGTCACACTCAAATTTTTTAACCAATGTCTTCTCTTTCTGAATTTGTGTTAGTTGGTAAAATTAACTGCTGGCAAGGCCAAGGATTTTACCTAATGCAAAATTGCTGCAGACAGTCTCTAAGAAGAGTAACTGACCAGTAGACAGGACAGAGGTGCTAGAGGTTCATAGGTTTGTTGCACAGTTAGGGCTATTGCTGGGTTTGAATCTCTTCCTCTCAGAGTTATTTCAGGATTGAGTAGTGCTGGGGTTAATAGGATTCTGTCTCTTCCATGCTTCTTTGCATGGCCATTTGTAATGACTTGGATATACCATTATGCTTACTTAAATATGTAGTCCTGATATGAAATTGAATTTTTGTGAATCATGTCCTAGAACTATACATATTAGTCCCAAGCTCAACTAATATGTTTCAAATCATACTCAATCTCTCTTACTTTATGATTTTAATTATTGATTATAAATTCACCAACTGAAAAGATGACTCTAATTGCTCTAATGTGCACTTAATTTGGAGTTCACTACAACACTGAGTTTCCCTCCAATGCTAATTGATACCAAATGGAAGAAATGTATAGCAACTTGCAATAACATTTATCTGCTTTCACATCCAAATGCAATATAATGATTACTTTATTTCTGAAAGTGTAAATCGTTCTGCATTTTACTAAACTTGTTTATTTGGTAGTTTATCACTTGAATATCATTTAACATATTTGTTGTGTAAAACATGGATTTGAAGAACTTGATCTGTGCCCAGTGCAACTGCTATTACAAATTAGCCATGAAAATATTCTGTAGGCGTCATGCTATGCATATTCTAGTTTCAATCACAGGTGTATTAAGACGTTTACACTTCCAACACTCTACCAGCAATTTGTAATTTTATCTCCTTTGGTTCTTTTACTGAAATTATGAGGTAGTAAGTGAATATCCCTTCCTTATCCTCTTACCTATCCTCCTGACTCACCTTCCACCCCACTAAATTTCAACACTCATTTCAATTAATTTCTTGGCAAAATAGGCAGTTCTCAATGGAGAATATTTTGTGATATTGCAAAGCAGTGTGCTGCAGGGCTCTAGAAATGGTAGCGTGGACCAGATGTTCATAGAGTAATTGAAAATTCCATTTTATCAGAATTTGCTGTCAAAAAGTTTTACCGTTGCTTCAACAAAGAGGTTGACTAGATCCCCCTGGACATGAATTAGCATCTTTAAGGCTAGATCTACTGTTTTGCAATTCATGTATTAATTCTCCCCTTGTTTTGCTCATATAGAATCATTTAAAAATGTCTTCAGCCTCATGCATATATATACCAGGTGAAATGTTTAATTACTTGAACAATGGAATGTATATGTATATGTATATAGTGAATATATATATGTGACTTTCAGCTGTTTTCATCTTGTCTCAGGTATACAGTAGTCTAATGCCAGGTAGGAACAATGCATGCATAGCTATATATCATTTATTTATGCATTCAACAGTATGTTTCGGTGCCCACTCTATGCCTGGCTCTGGTAATTGAATGTGTCAATTACTGCTGTTATTGACTGTGAAAGTTCTCATCTTTTTAGCTTTGCTGATGTGGGTTTACTGAAGTGACCAATGTCAGCTCAATGATGAATAACTTTCTGATTTTAGAAATCATTATAATAGAGCCAAGTACCATTAAAAACCTTATTACTATTGTGTCAACAAAGCAAAAGAAACAATAAAAGTAGATTATTGCAATCAAGATCTTATTTTTAATAAGAATATCATGAAAGGCTCTTCTTTGGCGACCTAATTTGAACAATGTCACAATGGTAAACATTTTCTTTTTAAATCTGTCTGCTCTGAGGATGAACTTCTTGCTCACTTTAACTAATGTCATTATAAGATGGTAGGTTTAATGTCCGACATGCCCAGTTACCTTGCTGGTTTAAAATTTTTCATGTTTATTTATTTTTGAGAGATGGAGAGTTAGCGGTGGGAGGGGGCTCAGAGAGAGAGAGAGAGAGAGAAACACAGAATTCAAAGCAGGCTCCAGGCTCTGAGCTGTCAGCACAGAGCCCAGTGCAGAGCTCAAACTCATGATCCTTTGAGATCATGACCTGGGCTGAAGTCGGACGCTCAACTGACTGAACCACCCAGGTGCCCAACCTTGCTGGTTTAGAGGCACTCAATGGTACTCAATGCCCAGTCTCCCTTTTCCTCTGATATCCAATAATTTTTATCCATTCTCAGTCTCAGCACTGTCTGGGCAGGTGGAAATAGAGGCACAGGTGGATGCTTTTGTTCATGTCAACTA
Source organism: Hyaena hyaena (assembly GCF_003009895.1). Classification (NCBI taxonomy): domain Eukaryota; kingdom Metazoa; phylum Chordata; class Mammalia; order Carnivora; family Hyaenidae; genus Hyaena; species Hyaena hyaena. The sequence continues at coordinate 199,251 of NW_024081877.1, forward strand.
CATTGTTGCACCAGATAATTGGACACATTTCAAAGCAATATTTACATTTTATTGGCAAGACAGTCGCTGGAATAAAATAATTGTCCTTAACTAATGGAAAAATTCATGCTGTTAGCAGTTGTTTGTTAGCACTATTTTGGCATGGGCCATTTGGTCAGAGATTTCTTTTAGGCCAATTCTCTTCATCTGCTTTGAAATAGAAACACTATGACCCTCTTTTTTAAGTAATTTTTTTTCCTGATCCTCTTGGAACTTTTAGTTGTCTCATATTCAATGTCTATTTTTAAAATTTATTATTATTAATAATTACCTGTGGAAAGGGATTCATTATTCATCAAGAGAATAAATGCCAGGGACTTTCTTGACTGGTTGACGCTAAGAATTTCTATATTTCAAAGCACTTGGAAAGCACTGAAGGAAGGAAATTATATAAAGGAAGCACACTGAACAGTTAAGAATTTCATTCTCTAGGAGTTTATGGCCCCACAGCATGAATAGTTCAGTATAGAATAGACCAAATAGGATCAGTGAAGAAATTAAGATTACTTGAGCTGCAAAGCAAAATACATTTCAAAGGACACTTTGGTGTAATGGGATCCCTTTGGAGGAATAGTGGAAGCCAGGCCCTGATATAGTATACTAGATAAAAATATGCTCTATTTGGATGATTTGGTGGGTGAATGTTTTCTAATTGCTTTGATTTTTTTCAAGTTTTTATTTAAATTCTAGTTAATATATATGAAAAAATTGGTTTCCGGTGTAGAATTTAGTGATTCATCACATACATATAACACCCAGTGCTTATCACAATAAGTGCCCTCCTTAATACCCATTATCCATTTAGCCTATCCCCCACCCACCTGCCTCCATCAACCCTCAGTTTGTTCTCTATAGTTAAGAGTCTCTTATTGTTTGCTTCTCTTTCTCTCTCTTTTTTTCCCTTCCCATATGTTCATCTGCTTTTTTTCTTAAATTCCACATATGAGTAAAATCATATGACATTTGTCTTTGTTTTCTTGACTTATTTTGCTTAGCATAATACACTCTAGCTTCATCCACATCATTGAAACTGGCAAGATTTCATTCGTTTTGATAGCTGAGTAATATTCCATATATATCACATATTCTTTTTTTAAATGTTTATTTAGTTTTGAGAGAGAGTGAGAGAGAGAGAGATAGCAGGAAAGGGACAAAGAGAGGAAGACAGAGGATCTGAAGCAGAGTCTACACTGACAGCAGAGAGCCCTACGTGGGGCTGAAATTCACTAACTGTGAGAATATGACCTGAGCTGAAGTTGGTTGCTTAACTGACTGAGCCACTCAGGTGCCCAAATACCACATATTATTTATCTATTCATCAGTTGATGGACATCTGGGCTCTTTCCATAGTTTGGCTATCGTTGATAATGCTGCTATAAACATTGGGGTGCATATACTTCTTCAAATCTGTATTTTTATGTCCTTGGGGTAAAGGCCTAGTAGCACAATTGCTGGGTGGTAGGGTAGTTCTATTTTTAGCTTTTAGAGGAAACTCCATACTGTTTTCCAGAGTGGCTGCACCAGTTTGCAATTCCACCAGCAGTATAAGAGGATTCCCCTTTCTCCACATCCTCATGAACATCTGTTGTTTGCTGAGTTGTTAATTTTAACCATTCTGACAGGTGTGAGGTGATGTCTCATTTCAGTTTTCATTTATATGTCCCTGATGATGAGTGATGTTGAGCATCTTTTCATGTGTCTGTTGGCCATCTGAATGTCTTCTTCGGGAAAATTTCTATTCATGTCTTCTACCTCTTTCTTTCTTTCTTTCTTTCTTTCTTTCTTTCTTTCTTTCTTTCTTTCTTTCTTTCTTTCTTTCTTTCTCTAAGGATAAGATATTTATTTTTTTTCTTTTTTTAAAAAATAGTTTATTGTCAAGTTGGTTTCCATATAACACCCAGTGCTCATCCCCACAAGTGCCCTCCTACCCATTTCTTAACTGGGTTGTTTGTTTTCTGAGTGTTGAGTTTGAGAAGTTCTTTAATTTGGATATTAACCCTTAACCAGATATGTCATTTGCAAATATCTTTTCCAATTTCTTTATGATAAAACAAGTTAAATAGGCCATGATAAGTAGGGATACTGCTAATAGGATAACAGATGAGAAACAAATCAAATTGTTTTATTAGACTAGATTATATGGGCTACTTCACATACTCAAAAAAGTCCATTGAATTGTCAAAACCATTATTTTCTTGGGTCTTTCTATCTATTTAACATCATTTCTGTCCTGTCATAAGATGGATAAGAATCACAAATTCCATCAGGATGGGAAAACATAAATCTAGACTTGTCATTTAAATATTTATGAAGGTGTTGTTCTGTTCTTTTCCCCTTAACCCCTTTATTATGAAATAAATATTGAGAATCAAGTCCAGTCATAATTTAAAAAGCAATTTCAAGAATACCAAAATCATGTGTTATTTCTATTTGTGAGATGTGTTTCCTCTCTTATCATAGATGCTTTTGGTCATGCAGAGTTTTATGTCTTAGCCTCAGGTATTTTTGGTCTCAGTCTTTACTAGACGGGTGATTGCCTATTTACTTTGGGCCAAGGAAAGGTAATTTGACATATCTAATTTGAAATTGTTTCTTTTTGACAAGCAAATCTTTTCAATTTCTTTTCCTACATGGCTTATCCCCAATAAATCTCCAAGTGTGGAAAAATTAAGCTCCAGACTGGAAACTGAGCTGACTCTTAGAGCCATCAGAAAAGTGTTATTTTGTTTTGTTTTTTGTTTTGTTTTGTTTTGTTTTTTTTACAGACTGACAGATCAGGGAGGGTAAACAGAAGATTTTTTTGCAACTGTGCAAAATGGAGTCCCATTAGCCAATTTTTCTGCCATGTAGAGAGAATACAAAGCAGTTCCCATAACTTAGATGAAAGAGATTATCAATGATATGCCAGTCTCTAGAGTTGTTTTGGAGCTAATCCTTTGGGGCTGGACGTTTGTGTGCAGAGGGTATTGTGGAATTGTGAGTTTTATGGTGAACCCTGAAATTCATTAAAAAACTTGCAGATCTAAGATTTACTCCATATTTGGAGGAATTTGTGAGATGGTATGTGGCAGAGGTTATTTGAAGTTCAGGGAATCCAGAAGTGGCCAAAGGAGTTTATCTGAAAACAAACTCTTTGTAGCTGAATTCATTCAGTTTTGTCTCTTTGAGGTGGCCTCATGAGAGGCATTTCATCTTTTGAGCGTTTCTGGTAATCATAAATAATAGTTCTACTCCAGTATTCTTTATAATATTATAGGCAACAACCTTGCAAGCTGTTAAATCTGAAGTAATAGACAATGCCATTTTATCATTAGTTCTTTTAAACTTTAGTAATATCCACTTTAATGGTAAATGAGACACTTTATGTTCTTGTCTTTGTCTAACAGAAATATTTTCAATTTGGTGGAAATTAGAACCTTAAAAACACTCATCTTCTCTTATCCCAGTTAGCTAAGTCTTAGGGTCTTTCTAATTCATGGTCTACTACCTAGACTCTAAGTCATGCAGGAGTGCAACTGTACCCTGCTTTAAGTACAACTTATTACATTGCCATTTTAAATTTACCCAAGGGATACAGAAATGCTGAGGCATAGGAGCACATGTACCCCAATGTTCATAGCAGCACTCTCCACAATAGCTAAAACATGGAAAGAGCCTAAGTGTCCATCAACAGATGAATGGATCAAGAAGATGTGGTTTATCTATACCATGGAATACTACATGGCAATGAGAAACAATGAAATCTGGCCATGTGTAGCAACATGGATGGACCTTGAGGGTGTTATGCTGAGCGAAATAAGTCAGGCAGAGAAGGACAAATACCATATGTTTTCACGTATAGGAGGATTAGGAGGAACTTGACGGAGGAACAAGGGGGAGAAGAAGGGCGGAAATGGTGGGGGAAAGGGAGAGAGGCAAACCATGAGAGACTCTTGAATGCTGACAAAAACTGAGGACTGATGGATGTGGGGGGGGGGGGGGGGCATGAAGGAGGGCACTTTGGGGATGAGCACTGAGTGTTATGTAGAAACTAATTTGACAATAAACTATTTGTAAAAAAAAAAAAAGTATAAATAACAGATACAGAAATGGAGAAAAATAAATAAATAAATAAATAAATAAATAGATATCTATAAACAAATGCTGCTGTAATCACCTGGAAAAACTTGGTACCCTTAAATGATTGCAGCAAGGCAGCCTTGCAGCCATAGCTTGCACATTTAAAGCCCACACCAGAGGTATGTTTTCCAATTTGTATGAGGCCACTTCCTTTACCTCTAACCTTATATAGTCTCTCTTTTCTATCCTTAGCTTGAATATTAATAGATGTTTGACCACTTTCTTTCTTCCCTCGTTTTTACCTTGTGTGGAGTTTACAACCTATGTGAACAATAGAATCTTCTCCCGTTCAATACATGGATAAGAGGGGAAAGAGGAATGATATGGGTTCCAAGATATTTAGACTGGTCAAACTGTTCCAAAGCATCACCACCTGCTGTTTTTAATCATTAATATTGGCTGTCAGTTGCTCTGATCTGGGAGGTGAACCAAAAGAATGGTTTTGATTTTAATTTAATTTAAAAATCAGTTAATTGAAAAAAAATGCCTCCAGCATGTAAGAGGTTGCCCACTGTTGATAAACCAAAGCAAGTCAGAAGCAGAGGTTGAACCAATACTCATATGCAAACATGTACTATTTTAAACTTGGAGAATTATTATTATTATTATTATTATTATTATTATCACTAGGTAGAATATTTAGTCCTTTTATTTATTTAAAATTTTTAGTTATTATTTTAATTCCAGTTAACATACAGTATCATATTATGTTTCAAGTATACAATATAATAATTCAACAGTTCCATACATCACCCGGTGCTCATCAAGACAAGTGCATTCCTTAATCCCCATCATCCATCTCCCCACCACCTCTCCTCTGATAACTATCACACTGTTATCTATAATTATTATTATTTTTTAATTTTTTAATGTTTATTTTTGAGAGAGAGAGAGACATAGTGTGAACAGGGGAGGGGCAGAGAGAGGGAGACACAGAATCTGAAGCAGGCTTCAGACTCTGAACTGGCAGCACAGAGCCCGACGCAGGGATAGAACTCATGAACCTCGAGACCATGACCTGAGCCGAAGTCAGATGCTCAACCAACTAAGCCACCCAGGCACCCCTGTTCTCCATAATTAAAAGTCTGTCTCATTCTTTGACTCTCTCTCTCTCATTTTTTTCTGTTGCTTGTTTGTTTTGTTTCTTCAATTCCACATATGAGTGAAATCATATGATATTTGTCTTTTCTGACTTATTTTGCTTAGCATTATATATATATATATATAAAAGAAGTTACTGCCTGTGTTCTCTTCTAAGATTTTTATGGTTTCAGATATCAAATTTAGGTCTTTAATCCATTTTGAATTTATTTTTGTGTATGCTGTAATAAAGTGGTCCAGTTTCATTATTTTGCATATTGCTCTCCAGTTTTCTCAGCACCATTTGTTGAAGAGACTGTATTTTTCCCATTGGATATTCTTTCCTGCTTTGTCAAAGATTAGTTGACCATATAATTGTGTCATTATTTCTGGGTTTTATATTCTGTTCTGTTTCTGTTCTGTTCTATTTTTAAGAAATTTTTAACGTTTATTTACTTTTGAGAGAGAGAGAAATAGAGAGAGCATGAGCAGGAGCAGGAGAAGGTCAGAAAGAGGGAGACACAGAATCCAAAGCAGGCCCCAGGCTCCAAGCTGTCAGCACAAAGCCTGATGCGGGCTCAAACTCACAAACTGTGAGATCATGACCTGAGCCGATGTCAGACGCTCAACCAACTGAGCCACCCAGGTGCCCCTATTCTGTTCTATTGATCTATGTGTTTGTTTTTGTGCCAGTACATACTATTTTTATTACTACAGCTTTATAATAAAACCTTAAGTCCAGAATTGTGATGCCTCCAACTTTGTTCTTCTTTCTCAAGATTGCTTTGCTATTCTGGGTCTTTTATGGTTCCATACAAATTTTAGGATTGTTTGTTCGAGTTCTGTGAGAAATGCTATTGATATTTTGATAGGTATTGTATTAAATGTGTGCAATGCTTTAGGTAATATAGACGTTTTAACAATATTTGTTCTTTCAATCCATGAGCATGGAATGTCTTTCCATTTCTTTGTGTTGTCTTCAGTTTCACCAGTTTTTTTTTTTTTATAGCCTTCAGAGTGCAGATTGTTTACCTCTTTTATTAGGTTTATTCCTAGGTGTCTTACTGTTTTGGTGTAATTATAAGTCGGATTTTCCCCCCTTATTTTCTCTATCTGCTGTTTCATTATTGGTATATAGAAAGGCAACAAATTTCTGTGCATTGACTTTGTATCTTGTGACTTTTATTGAATTCGTGTATCAGTTCTAGCAGTTTTTTGATGGAGTCTTTGGGTTTTCTATAGATTATCACATCATCTGAAAATAGTGAAAATTTTACTTCTTCCTTACTGATTTGGATGCCTATTCTTTCTTTTTGTTGTCTAATTGTTATTGTTACGATTTCAGTACTGTGTTGAATAAAAGTGGTGAGAGTGGACATCCTTGTCTTGCTCCTAACCTTAGGGGAGAAGCTCTCAGTTTTTTTTTCCCATTAAGGATGATATTACCTGTGGATTTTAAATACAAGGCCTTTATTATGTTGAAGTATGTTCCCTCTAAATCTATTTTGTTGAGAGTTTTTATCATGAATGGATGTTATACTTTGTCAAATGCTTTTTCTGTATCTACTGAAATGACCATATGGTTTCTATCTTTTCTCTTATTGATGTGATGTATCACGTTGATTAATTTGTGAATAATGAACCACTGTTACCTCCCAGGAATAAATCCCACTGGATCATGGTGTATGATTTTTGTTAATGTTTTGTCGAATTTGGTTTGCTAGTATGTTTTTGAGTATTTTTGCATCTATGTTCATCAGTTATATTGGCCTATAGTTCTCTTTGTGGTGTTTTTATCTGGTTTTGGTATCAGGGTAATTCTGGCCTCCTAGAATGAATTTGGAAATTTTCTTTCCTTTTCTTTCTTTCCTATTTTTCAGAATAGTTTGAGAATAAGGGCGCCTGGGTGGCTCAGTCGGTTAAGCTTCCCACTTTGGCTCAGGTCATGATCTCACGGTTAGTGGGTTCTAGCCCCACGTCGGGCTCTGTGCTGAGTGCCAGCTCAGAGCCTGGAGCCTGTTTCGGATTCTGAATCTCCCTCTCTCTCTCTACCCTCCCCTACTCACGCTGTCTCTCTCTCTCAGAAATAAAGAAAACATTTAAAAAGAAAAAGAATAGTTTGAGAATGGGTATTGACTCTTCTTTAAATGTTTCATAGAATTTGCCTGTGAAGCCGTCTGGTTCTGGACTTTGTTGGGAGTTTTTTGATTACTAACTCAGTTTTTTTTTTTGGTGGTTTTCAGTCTTTTAATTTTTTTAAATTTTCTCCTGTTTCAGTTTTTAGAAATTCATCCATTTCTTCTAGGTTGTCCAATTTTGGCATATATTTTTTCATAGTATTCTCTTTTGATTGTATTTTGGTGGTATTGGTTGTCATTTCTCCTCTCTCATTTGTGATTTTGTTTATTTGAGTCCTTTCTCTTTTTCGTGATAAAGGTTTATCAATTTTATTTATGTTTTCAAAGATACAGCTCCTGGTTTCACTGATCTGGTTCTACTGGTTTTTTAAAGATTCTATATCATGGGGCTCCTGGGTGGCTCAGTTGGTTAAGCATCTGACTTTGGCTCATGGGTTCGAGCCCTGCGTTGGGCTCTATGCTTACAGCTCAGAGTCTAGAGCCTGCTTTGGATTCTGTGTCTCCCTCTCTCTGTTCCTCTCCTGCTCGTTCTCTGTCACTCTCTGTCTCTCAAAAATTAATAAATGTTAAAAAAATTCTATATAATGTATTTCTACTTTAATCATTATTATTTCTGTTCTTCTGCTGGTTTTATGTTTTGTTTGTTGTTCTTTTTCTAGCTTCTTTAGGTGCAAGGTTAGGTTGTTTGTTTGAAATTTTTATGACTTATTGAGTTAAGCCTGTATTGCTAAAACTTCCCTCTTAGAATTGTTTTTGTTGCATCCCAGATGTCTTGGACTATTGTGTTTTCATTTCCATTTGTTTCCATGTACTTTCTAATTTCTTTTTTCATTTCCTGTTTGACCCATTCATTGTTTAGTAGCATGTTGTTTAACCTCCATGTATTTGTGGTCTTTACAGAATTTTTTCTTGTGGTTGATTTGTACTTTTACAGTGTTGTGGTCAGAAAATATGTATGGTATGATTTTGATCTTGACTTTGTTGAGGCTTGTTTTGTGGGCTAATATGTGATCTATTCTGGAAAATATTCCATGTTTACTTGAAAAGAATGTGTATTCTGCTGTTTTAGGATGAAATGTTCTGAATATATCTGTTAAATACATGTGTTCCAGTGTGTCATTCAAATCCATTGTTTCCTTATTGGTGTTCTGTTTAGATGATCTCACCATTGGTGTAAGTGGGATGTAAAAGGCCATGAGTATTATTGTGTTAATATAAATCGGTTCCTTTATGTTTGTTATTAATTGTTTTATGTATTTAGGTGCTCTTATGTGGGGTGCATGAATATTTACAATTGTATCTTCTTTTTTTTTTTTTTTAATTTATTTCTAGGAGAGAAAGAGAGAGACAGCGTGAGCAGGGGAGGGTCAGAGAGAGAGGGAGTCATAGACTGAAACAGGATCCAGGCTCTGAGCTGGCAGTCAACACAGAGCCCGACGCGGGGCTCGAACCCTCGAACCGCGAGATCATGACCTAAGCGAAAGTCGGACGCTTAACCGACTAAGCCACCCAGGCGCCCCTACAATTGTATCTTCTTGTTGAATTGCCCCTTTTGTTATTAGATAGTGTCCTTCTTTGTTACAGTTTTTCTTTTAAAGTCTATTTAGTCCAATATAAGTGTTGATACTCCAGCTCTCTTTTGACATCCATTTTCGTGATAAATGTTTCTCCATCCCCTCACTTTCAGTCTTCAAGTGTCTTTATGTCTAAAATGAGTCTCTCGTAGGCAGCATATAGGTGTGTCTTTTTTTAAATCCATTTTGATAACCCATATCTTTTTTTTTTCCTTTGTCCAAATTTTCATTTAAATTCCAGTTACTTAAACAGTGTAGGGGCGCCTGGGTCACTCAGTCAGTTGAACATCTGACTTTGACTCAGGTCATGATCCCACAGTTTGTAGGTTTGAGTCCCGCATCGGTCTCTGTGCCAACAGCTCAAAGCCTGGAGCCTGCTTCAGATTCTGTGTCTCCCAATCTCTCTGCCCTCCCCTGCTCGCACTCTGTCTCTCAAAAATAAATAAACATTAAAAATATTTAAAAACACAAAGTGTAGTATTTGTTTCAAGTGTAAAATGTAGTGATTCATCACTTACATATAACACTCACCAGTGCTCATCTCAAAAAGTGCCCTGCTTAATACCCATCATCTATTTATCCATCCTTCCACTCTTCTCCCCTCCAATAACCCACAGTTCATTCTCTATAGTTAAGATCTGTTTCTTGGCTTGCCTTGCCTCTCTTTAGTTACCCACCATGTTCATTTGTTTTATTTCCTAAATTCCACATATGAGTAAAATCATATAGTATTTGTCTTTCTCTGATTGACTTATTTTGCTTAGCATAATATTCTTTATCTGCATTTATGTTATTGTAAATGGCAAAATTTCATTCTTTTGGATGGCTACATCATATTCCATTTTCTTTTGATTGGAGCGCTAAGTCCATTTACATTTAAAATAATCATTGACAGATAAATATTTATTGCTATTGTATTACTTTTTTGTGATTGTTTCTGAAGATTCTCTCTGATCCTTTCCTATCTCTCTATCATGTTTTGCTGATTTTTAATGATATATTTAGATTTCTTCCTCTTTATTCATTGCATATTTATTAATGGCTTTGGTATATAGTTATTATTAGTTTTATATATAACCTCTTCTTTATATAGCAGTCTTTATTAAATTTATGGTCACTTAAGTTTGAACCTATTCTTTCTCCTCTTTTCCCCATGTTTTTGGTATATGTTATTATGTTTTATATCACTTTTTTGGTGATTTCTTTGACAGATTTTTTAAATTTTTTAAATGTTTATTCATTTTTGAGAGAGAAAGAGAGAGAGAACGTGAATGTGGACGGGGCAGGGACAGAGAGGGAGACACAGAATATGAAATGGGCTCCAGGCTCTGAGCTATCAGCACAGTGCCTAATGTGGGGCTCAATCTTGAGAATGGTGAAATCATGACCTGAGCCAAAGTCTGACGCTTAACCAACTGAGAGACCCAAGTGCTCCTCCTTGACAGATTTTCTATAACATTATTCATCTTTTTTAAAAATTTTTTAATGCTTTATTTATTTCTGAAACACAGAGACAGCGGGAACAGGGGAGGGTCAGAGAGAGAGGGAGATACAGAATCTGAAACAGGCTCCAAGCTCTCAGCTAGCTGTCAGTACAGAGCCCGACACGGGGCTTGAACCCACAAACCGTGAGATCATGACCTGAGCCGAAGTCAGCCACCTAACCGACTAAGCAACCCAGGCACCCCATAACATTATTCATCTTAACTACTTTTGTTTCCTAACTCGATACTGTCACTTTTGTTCTCTATTTTCCACTCAAGATTGTCCCTCTTAATATCTCTTGCGGAGCTGGTTTAATGGTCATGAACTCCTTTAGGTTTAGTGTGTCTGGAAAACTCCATATATCTCCTATTCTGAGTGATAGCCTTGTTGGATAGAGTATTCTTGGCTGTATATTTTTCCCATTCAGCACTTTGAACACATTATGATACTCACTTCTGGCTTAAAAAATTCTCTTGAGTCTTTATTAAGAAGGGATGCTGTATTTTGTCAAATGCTTTTTCTGCATCTATTGTCAGGATCATATGGTTTTTATCTTTTCTTTGTTGATGTGATGTATCACACTGATTGATTTGCGAATGTTGAACCAGCCCTGTAACCCAGGAATGAATCCCACTTGGTCTTGGTGGATAATTCTTTTTACGTGCTACTGGATTCGATTTGCAAGTATCTTGTTGAGGATTTTTGCATCCGTATTCATCAAGGATATTGGCCTGTAGTTCTCTTTTTTGCTAGATCTCTGTCTGGCTTGGGAATCAGAGTGATGCTGGCTTCATAAAGTGAGTCCGGGAGTTTTCCTTCGATTTCAATTTTTTGGAATAGCTTGAGAAGAATTGGGATTAATTCTGTTTTAAAAGTCTGGTAGAATTCCCCAGGGAAGCCATCAGGTCCAGGGTTCTTATTTGTTGGGAGATTTTTGATCACTGATTCGATTTCTTCAATTGTTATGGATCTGTTCAGATTTTCTATTTCTTCCCATGTGAATTTTGGTAGTGAGTGTGTTTTTAGGAATTTGTCCATTTCTTCTAAGCTGTCCAATTTGCTGGTATATAATTTTTCATAGTATTCCCTGAAAATTGCTTGTATTTCAGAGGGGTTTGTAGTAATAAGTCCATTTTCATTTATCATTTTGTCTATTCGGCTGCTCTCTCTTTTCTTTTTGATAAATCTGGCTAGAGGTTTGTCAATGTTGTTTATTTTTTCAAAAAACCAACTCTCGGTTTCATTGATCTGTTCAAATGTTTCTTTGGTCTCCATGTTCTTTATTTCTGTCTAATTTTTACTATTTCTCTTCTTCTACTGGGTTTAGGGCATTCTTGCTGCTCTGCCTCTAGTTCTTTAGGTGAGCTGTTAGATTTTGGACTTGAGCTTTTTCTAATCCCTTGAAGACTCTAGAGAAAGTCGGGATAGAAGGAACTTACTTAAACATCATAAAAGCCATCTATGAGAAGTCTTCAGCTAACATCATCCTCAACGGGGAAAAACTGAGAGCTTTCCCCCTGAGATCGGGAACACAACAGGGATGTCCACTCTCACCACTGTTATTTAACATAGTGCTGGAAGTCCTAGCATCAGCCATCAGACAACAAAGGGAAATAAAAGGCATCAGAATTGGAAAAGAAGAAGTCAAAATCTCCCTTTTTTCAGACGACGTGATACTCTACATAGAAAACCCAACAGACTCCACCAGAAGCCTACTAGAACTGATCCATGAATTCAGGAAAGTTTCAGGGTACAAAATCAACGTACAGAAATCGGTTGCATTTTTATACACCAACAATGAAGCAACAGAAAGAGAAATCAAGAAACTGACCCCATTCACAATTGCACAAAAAACCATAAAATACCTCGGAATAAACCTAACCAAGGATACAAGAGATCTGTATGATGAAAACTATAGAAAACTCATGAAGGAAATTGAAGAAGACACAAAGAAATGGAAAAACATTCCATGCTCATGGATAGGAAGAATAAATAT
>NW_024081877.1:213302-223631 GCF_003009895.1 Hyaena hyaena
ATTAGAAGCCTCCAATGCACGGATTGAAGAGGCAGAAAGGAGAATAAGTGATCTAGAAGACACCATGATAGAAAAACAAGAAGCTGACAAAATAAGACACAAACTGATCCAGGAACAGGAACAGGATCTCGAACAGGAAGTGTTCGAGAGCTCAGCAATACGGTCAAACGCAACAATATCCGTATCATAGGAATCCCAGAAGAGGAAGACAGAGGGAAACGTGCTGAAGGAGTCCTGAAACAAATAATAGCAGAGAACTTCCCCAACCTGGGGAAGGAAGTAAACGTTGAAATACAAGAGGCTCAGAGGACTCCCCTCAGATGTAATTTGAATCAATCTTCTGCAAGGCATATCATAGTAAAAATGGCAAAATACAAGGACAAAGAGAGAATTTTGAAAGCAGCTGGGGAGAAAAGGGCCCCGCATACAAAGGGAAACCTATCAGAGTGGTGACAAACCTATCTACTGAATCTTGGCAGGCCAGAAAGAATGGCAGGAGATCTTCAATGTGATGAACAGAAAAACTATCCAGCCAAGAATCCTCTATCCAGCAAGCCTGTCATTCAGATTAGAAGGAGAGATAAAAAAAACTTTCCAAATAAACAGAAATTGAAAGAATTTGTCACTAATAAGCCAGCCCTATAAGAAATCCTGAGGGGGATGCTCTGAAGGAAATGTTGCAAGGAACAAAGATACCAGAGACACCACCACAGACATGAACCCTACAAAGGATACAAAGACTCTAAACCCACATATTTCAATAATAACACTGAATGTAAATGGGCTGAATGCTCCAATCAAAAGACATAGGGTAGCAGAATGGATTAAAAAACAAAATCCATCTATCTGCTGTCTACAAGAAACTCATTTTAGACGGGAAGATACCTTCAGATTAAAAGTACGGGGATGGAGAAATATATAGCATGCTACGGGAAGTCAAAAGAAAGCCAGAGTAGCTATACCTATATCAGACAAACTGGACTTTAAATTAAAGACAATAACAATAGATGAAGAAGGGCAGTACATAATAATTACAGGGTCCATCCATCAGGAAGAACTAACAATCATAAATGTCTATGCACCGAATATGGGAGCACCTAAATATTTAAGATAATTAATCACAAACAGAAACAAGCTTATAGATAAGAATGTGCTAATAGCAGGGGACTTTAATACTCCGCTTACAGCAATGGATAGGTCAACCAGAAAGAAAACCATTAAAGAAATAATCAACTTGAAAGACACATTGCACCAGATGGATCTGATGGATATATTTAGAACTTTACATCCTGAGGCCAGGGAATTTACTTTCTTCTCAAGTGCACATGGTGCATTCTCCAAGATAGATCCCATACTGGGACATAAAGCAGCCCTCAATAAATATAAAAGAATTGAGATCCTACCATGCACCCTTTCAGATCACAATGCTTTGATACTTGAAATAAATCACAGGAAGAAGTCTGGAAAAACTCCAAACACATGGAGGTTAAAGAACAACATACTAAAGAATGAATGGGCCAATCAGGCAATTAGAGATGAAATTTAAAAATATATGGAAACAAATGAAAATGCAAACACAACAATCCAAAATCTATGGGATGCGGCAAAGGCAGTCCTAAGAGGAAAGTACATTACACTCCAGGCCTATTTCAAGAGATTGAAAATTGTATTTTAAATCAAAGATCCAAAGCAGATACTTTTTTGAACACTCCTTTTTTAAAAGTAGGTGGCATGCCCAACACGGGGCTTGAACTCACGAGCGTAAGAATAAGAGTAGGACACTCTCGGGGCTCCTGGGTGGCTCAGTCGGTTAAGCCTCTGACTTCCGCTCGGGTCATGATCTCACGGTTTGTGGGTTTGAGCCCTGCGTTGGGCTCTGTACTGACAGCTAGCTCAGAGACTGGAGCGTGTTTCGGATTCTTGTCTCCATCTCTCTCTGACCCTCCCCTGCTCATGCTGTCTCTCTTTCTCTCTCTCTCAGAAATAAAACAATAAAAATTTAAATAAAAAAGAGTTGCACACTCTACCGAATGAGCCATCCAGGTGCCCCAAAAGCAGATACTTTTATGAGTCTCTAATTAGCATCACAAAGGAAACACCAAAAGGTTACTAAGAGATGGTTAGTTTGGAATGGTGGTTTCTTGGTGCCAGCTCCAGCAGCTCAATGTGTTTTCAGACACAGTAGCTGCATAGATTGATTATCAGCTGAATTCAGGAAGTGCTCATTTGCTGTGTTAGCAGAAGGCTACTGTGATTCGATACACCTATCCTACAGCTAACTAGGGCCCAACAGTAAGGTACTGTTTTCTGTAGTCAAAGGAGAAAGGTTTTCTTTGCCTTCAACTACAGTTGACGTCAATTATAAATCTTAACGTGTTTGGTGAAGCTCTGAGAGACATAATGAAACCTTTCAAGTTAACAGTTGGCACAAAGGTCTCGCTTCAGGTCTTAACAATCCACTTTGTGCATAGACACTTTATTTCTGAATTTTCATTTTGCCATTCAGCAAAACCATTCAGTGTAGGAAAATCCAGACTTAATAAGTTACTCACAGATAATCACTCAACTTCTAAAATGTAAAGTTTGATGGGCAGTGAGTCAAGCAAAATAATTTGCACTTTGGGCTTCACTCTGGACTTTGCCATTGATTTGTGCTTTGACATTAATAAAGTTTGTAAACTCTTCGCACATCTTCTTTTCTTCCAGAAAAAAAATGGAACATATATTTATATGAAACATGTCTCTGGAATACAATGGTTCCTTAAATTAAAAGGACTAAATTTTCAGAGCTTGGGAAGACGACAGAGTAGGAGGACTCTGAGTTCACCCAGTCCCACATTCTCAACTAGATATCATCCATATCCAAGTCAATAAACTGAAGAGTGATCCAAAGACTGGCAGAACAAATTCTACAGCTAAATATAGTGAAGAAGCTCCATCTGACAGGTTCGTAAGGTCAGAAAGGGAGAGGGAGGGTGTCCGCAGGAGGGAAGGGGCTGTGCACTCAGAGAGAGCCAAGAAACTGGCCCTCATACTAGGGAGTTCACATAGAGAAGACTAATCCCCATAGCATTTGGCTTTAAAAACCAAAGGGGCTGAGTTCCTTGAGCTTGTAAAACCTGTGGGGCTTCTAACCTGGAGCTTTGGAGGTCAACTAATTCAGCAATGGGAGAGCCTAAAGGGCCAGTAATAGCTGGTCACTGCCCTTAAAGAGATAGCAGCCTGCTCAGGGGGACTACATAAAAACCACAGTTTACGCAATGCCAGGGCAAACAATAGACAGATCTATTCATACTGATTTCTGAGTATGTTGAGGGACTGTGAAAATGAAGGAGCTTATAGGAGCCATTTTCCTTCCCCATCCCCCAGCAAAAGCACAGTGACACCTGCCCCAGGCAGTGCTGCACAGACACTTGCTACCTAACCATCTAGCAGTGCACCATGCCCATGAGTTATCCCAAGGATTTGCCCATTCCTTGCCTGCTGGCCTTGGCCCAGGGCTCAGGGCAAATTTTGTTAAAGCTGAGCATTCACCCCACCAACTGCCTGGTGCACAGCTGCCACCAAGTGAGGTGCACATCCAGAGTGCCATGCTTAGCGGTGCATCTACAGCCATCCTTGTGTGTCTGGTCCAGCTACACACCCCCAGCAACTGCCACATTCCACTCCCAGCCAGGTGCCCACAGGCGCTGTCTCACATCATATCAAGTCATGTGCTCCAGGCAACCTTCACAAAACGGGCACAGCCACCAGGTGCACAGCTGAGGCCATGCTCCATACCCAGTTCAGCCATGGCACTGGGCCAAACTGCCATATTGTGCCTTGTGGCATGCCCTCAACCAGTGTCACATACTCTGCCTAGCCTCATGACCCTGATTGCCCTGGCACCTAGACCCCAGTCACCACAGCACTTTGGGGGATCTGGAATACAATTATTGATCCAGCACATACTTTGCTAACACTGCTGCCTTGCTCTCAAGTTGCATGATAAGCACGCCCCAACAGAGCTGGCCTGCTTGGGCCCCACTGACACCACAGAGAGCAAGCAAACCTCACAACAAGCAGAGAGTCAGTGCAGTGACCACATGGAAATGAAAAGTGACTCAGACACAATAACAGGGCATAAACAACACATATAAGATGCTCTCCAGAAGTGCCAGGTTCTGGTGAACAGGGGACACTGCACTGAAGGACACTTCAGGACCTCTTCTTCATAAAAGTCACTACTTTCAAGAGCAGAAGACACAGCTGACTTTCATAACACAGAGAAACAGAGATAGGCAGACAAAATGAGACAGTAATTTATCCCAAATTAAAGAAGACAAGGCCACAGCTAGAGATCTAAGAGAAACAAATATAAGTAACATGCCTAATATAGAATTTAAAGCAATGATCATAAAGATATTCACTGGACTTCAGAAAAGAGTGGAAAACATGAATAAGACCCAATACAGAGGTAATAAATAACATATTAGAGATAAAGAGTACAATAAATGAAAGGAAAAACATGCTTGATGGAATGAACACTAAGAGGGAAGAAGCAGAGGAACAAATTAGTTACTTAGAAGATAGAGTAATGGAAAATAATAAAGCATAACAAAAAAAGAGAAGAATTATGCAAAACGAGAATGCACTTAGAGGACTCAGTGACTCCCATCAAACAACAACAACAACAACAAAAACATATTATATGAGTCCCAGAAAAAGAACAAAAAGGAGGGCAGAAATTTTATTTGAAGAAATAATGGTTGAAAATCTCCCTAATATGGGGAAGGAAACAAATATCCAGATCCAAGAGGCACAAAGAACTCTCACCAAAATCAACAGAAGCAGATTGACACCAAGACAAACTATAATTAAATTTGCAAAATAAAATGATAAGGAAAAAATTCTAAAAGCACCAAGACAAAAAAGTCATTAACTTACAAGGGAAAACCCATAAGGTGAGCAGTAAATTTTTCAAGAGAAATTTGTTTTTCTATTTCTTTTCTTTTATTTATTTATTTATTTATTTATTTATTTACAAATAGTTTATTGTCAAGTAGGTTTCCATATAACACCCGGTGCTCATCCCCACACGTGCCCTCCTCCATGCCCATCACTCCCCATTCCCCCCACTCCCATCAATCCTCAGTTTGTTCTCAGCATCAAGAGTCTCTCATGATTTCCCTCTCTCCCTCATTCCCACTATTTCCCCCCTTCTTCTCCCGCATGATCTTCCGTTAAGTTCCTCCCAACCCTCCTATACGTGCAAACATATGATACTTGTCCTTTTCTGCCTGACTTATTTCGCTCAGCATAACACCCTCAAGGTCCATCCATGTTGCTACTCATGGCCAGATTTCATCCTTTCTCATTGCCATGTAGTATTCCATCATATAAACGAACCACATCTTCTTGATCCATTCATCAGTTGATGGACACTTAGGCTCTTTCCATGTTTTAGCTATTGGTGAGAGTGCTACTATGAACATTGGGATCCATGTGCTCCTGTGCATCAGCATTTCTATATCCCTTGGGTAAATTCCTAGCAGTGCTATTGCTGGGTCCTAGGGAAGTTCTATTGTTAGTTTCCTGAGGAACCTCCACACTGTTTTCCAGAGGGGCTGTACCAATTTACATTCCCACCAACAGTGTAGGAGGGTGCCCATTTCTCCACATCCTCACCAGCATCTAGAGTTCTCTGATTTGCTCATTTGAGCCACTCTGACAGGCATGAGGTGGTATCTCAGTGTAGTTTTGATTTGTATTTCCCTGATGAGGAGGGATGCTGAGCATCGTTTCATGTGTCTGTTGGCCATCTGGATGTCCTCTTTGGAGAAGTGTCTGTTCATGTCTTCTGCCCATTTCTTCACTGGGTTGTTTGTTTTTCGGGCGTGTAGTTTGGTGAGTTCCTTATAGATTCTGGATATTAACCCTTTATCTGATATGTCATTTGCAACTATCTTTTCCCATTCCGTTGGTTGCCTATTAATTTTCTGGGTTGTTTCCTTGGCTGTGCAGAAGCTTTTAATCTTGATGAGGTCCCAACAGTTTATTTTTGCTCTTGATTCCCTTGCTTTTGGGGATGTGTCAAGTAAGAAGTTGCTGCGGTGGAGGTCAAGGAGGTTGTTTCCTGCTTTCTCCTCTAGGGTGTTGATAGTTTCCTGTCTCACGTTCAGGTCCTTTATCCATTTTGAGTTGATTTTTGTGCATGGTGTGAGAAAATGATCTAGTTTCATTCTTCTGCATGTTGCTGTCCAGTTCTCCCAACACCATCTGTTAAAAAGGCTGTCTTTTTTCCATTGGATATTCTTTCCTGCTTTGTCAAAGATCAGTTGGCTGTATACTTTTGGGTCCACTTCTGAGTTCTCAATTCTGTTCCATTGGTCTATGTGTCTGTTTTTGTGCCAATACCATACTGTCTTGAGGATGACAGCTTTGTAGTAGAGGCTGAAGTCTGGGATGGTGATACCTCCCGTTTTGGTTTTATTTTTCAGTATTACTTTGGCTATTCGGGGTCTTTTGTGGTTCCATACAAATTTTTGGATAGTTTGTTCTAGTTTTGAGAAGTATGCTGGTGCAATTTTGATTGGAATTGCATTGAATGTGTAGAGTGCTTTAGGTAGTAATGACATCTTAACTATATTTATTCTTCCTATCCATGAGCATGGAATGTTTTTCCATTTCTTTGTGTCTTCTTCAATTTCCTTCATAAGTTTTCTATAGTTTTCATCATACAGATCTCTTGTATCCTTGGTTAGGTTTATTCCGAGGTATTTTATGGTTTTTTGTGCAATTGTGAATGGGATCAGTTTCTTGATTTCTCTTTCTGTTGCTTCATTGTTGGTGTATAAAAATGCAACCGATTTCTGTACGTTGATTTTGTACCCTGCAACTTGGCTGAATTCTTGGATCAGTTCTAGTAGGCTTCTGGTGGAGTCTGTCGGGTTTTCTATGTAGAGTATCATGTCATCTGCGAAGAGTGAAAGTTTGACTTCCTCTTTGCCAATTCTGATGCCTTTGATTTCCTTTTGTTGTCTGATGGCTGATGCTAGGACTTCCAGCACTATGTTAAACAACAGTGGTGAGAGTGGACATCCCTGTCGTGTTCCTGATCTCAGGGGGAAAGCTCTCAGTTTTTCCCCGTTGAGGATGATGTTAGCTGAAGGCTTCTCATAGATGGCTTTGATGATGTTTAAGTAGGTTCCTTCTATCCCAACTTTCTCGAGAGTCTTTATTAAGAAGGGATGCTGTATTTTGTCAAATGCTTTTTCTGCATCTATTGACAGGATCATATGGTTTTTATCTTTTCTTTTATTGATATGATGGATCACATTGATTGATTTGCGAATGTTGAACCAGCCCTGTAACCCAGGAATGAATCCCACTTGATCTTGGTGGATGATTCTTTTGATATGCTGCTGGATTCGATTTGCAAGGATCTTGTTGAGAATTTTTGCATCCGTATTCATCAAGGATATTGGCCTATAGTTCTCTTTTTTTGTTGGATCTCTGTCTGGCTTGGGAATCAGAGTGATGCTGGCTTCATAAAATGAGTCCGGGAGTTTTCCTTCGACTTCTATTTTTTGGAATAGCTTGAGAAGAATTGGGATTAATTCTGTTTTAAATGTCTGGTAGAATTCCCCAGGGAAACCATCAGGTCCAGGGCTCTTATTTGTTGGGAGATTTTTGATCACTGATTCGATTTCTTCACTCGTTATGGGTCTGTTCAGGTTTTCTATTTCTTCCCGTGTGAATTTTGGTAGTGAGTGTGTGTTTAGGAATTTGTCCATTTCTTCTAAGTTGTCCAATTTGTTGGCATATAATTTTTCATAGTATTCCCTGATAATTGCTTGTATTTCTGAGGGGTTGGTTGTAATAAGTCCATTTTCATTCATAATTTTGTCTATTTGGGTGCTCTCTCTTTTCTTTTTGATAAGCCTGGCTAGAGGTTTGTCAATTTTGTTTACTTTTTCAAAAAACCAACTCTTGGTTTCATTGATCTGTTCAATTGTTTCTTTGGTCTCTATGTTGTTTATTTCTGCTCTAATTTTTACTATTTCTCTTCTTCTACTGGGTTTAGGGCGTTCTTGTTGCTCTGCCTCTAGCTCCTTTAGGTGAGCTGTTAGATTTTGGACTTGTGCTTTTTCTAATCTCTTGAAATAGGCCTGGAGAGCAATGTACTTTCCTCTTAGGACTGCCTTGGCCGCATCCCATAGATTTTGAATTGTTGTGTTTTCATTTTCATTTGTTTCCATATATTTTTTAATTTCCTCTCTAATTGCCTGATTGGCCCATTCATTCTTTAGAAGGGTGTTCTTTAACCTCCATGTTTTTGGCGGTTTTCCAGACTTCTTCCTGTAATTGATTTCAAGTTTCAAAGCATTGTGATCTGACAGTGTGCATGGTATGATCTCTATTCTTTTATATTTATTGAGGGCTGCTTTATGTCCCAGTATGTGATCTATCTTGGAGAATGTGCCATGCGCACTTGAGAAGAAAGTAAATTCCCTGGCCTCAGGATGTAAAGTTCTAAATATATCCGTCAGATCCATCTGGTCCAATGTGTCTTTCAAGTCCATTATTTCTTTAGTGATTTTCTGTCTGGTTGACCTATCCATTGCTGTAAGCGGAGTATTAAAGTCCCCTGCTATTAGCACATTCTTATCTATAAGCTTGTTTCTGTTTGTGATTAATTGTTTTAGATATTTAGGTGCTCCCATATTCGGTGCGTAGACATTTATGATTGTTAGTTCTTCCTGATGGATGGACCCTGTAATTATTATGTAGTGCCCTTCTTCATCTCTTGTGATTGTCTTTAATTTAAAGTCCAGTTTGTCTGATATAAGTATCGCTACTCCGGCTTTCTTTTGATTTCCTGTAGCATGATATATATTTCTCCATCCCCTTACTTTTAATCTGAAGGTATCTTCCCGTCTAAAATGAGTTTCTTGTAGACAGCATATTGATGGATTTTGTTTTTTAATCCATTCTGCTACCCTATGTCTTTTGATTGGAGCATTCAGCCCATTTACATTCAGTGTTATTATTGAAATATGTGGGTTTAGAGTCTTTGTATCTTTTGTAGGGTTCATGTTTGTGGTGGTGTCTCTGGTATCTTTGTTCCTTGCAACCTTTCCTTCAGAGCATCCCCCTCAGGATTTCTTGTAGGGCTGGCTTCGTGGTGACAAATTCTTTCAATTTCTGTTTATTTGGAAAGGTTTTTATCTCTCCTTCTATTTTGAATGACAGGCTTGCTGGATAGAGGATTCTTGGCTGCATATTTTTACTGTTCATCACATTGAAGATTTCCTGCCATTCCTTTCTAGCCTGCCAAGTTTCAGTAGATAGGTCTGTCACCACTCTGATAGGTTTCCCTTTGTATGTTAGGGCCCTTTTCTCCCTAGCTGCTTTCAAAATTCTCTCTTTGTCCTTGTATTTGGCCATTTTCACTATGATATGTCGTGCAGAAGATCGATTCAGGTTACGTCTGAGGGGAGTCCTCTGAGCCTCTTGTACTTCCACATTTACTTCCTTCCCCAGGTCGGGGAAGTTCTCTGCTATAATTTGTTCCAGGACTCCTTCAGCACCTTTCCCTCTCTCTTCCTCTTCTGGGATTCCTATGATACGGATATTGTTGCGTTTGACCGTATCGCTGAGCTCTCGAATTCTTCTTTCCTGTTCCTGGATCAGTTTGTCTCTTTTTTTGTCAGCTTCTTGTTTTTCTATAATGGTGTCTTCTAAATCACTTATTCTCCTTTCTGCCTCTTCAATCCGTGCATTGGAGGCCTCTAATTTATTATGGATCTCATTTATCGCATTTTTTAATTCTTCATGCCTATTTTTATTTTCCATTCTGTCTGTAGCCATAGTTTCTTTGATGTCCCCTATGTTTTTTTCAAGCCCAGCTATTAATTTTACCATTATTATTCTAAAATCTTGTTCAGTGATGCTGCTGATATCTGTTTTGAGCAGTTCATTAGCTGTCATTTCTTCTTGGAGTTTCTTTGGAGGAGAGGTCTTTCGTTTCGTCATTTTAGTTAGCTTTCCGGCTCTTGTTGGTTTTAAAGACCTATTATTCTCTCTGTTTCTATGAGCACTGCTATATCCAAGAAGGCTCTTTGACTTTCCAGGGCCTACCCTTTCAGAGAGTGTTTTTTGAATGGTATCCCCTGGTCTCTCTTGTTGGGACCTTGGTTATTTTATTTTCCTATTCGTAGTGATATTTGGGACTCTCCACCTTGTGCACTCTATCTTGTTTCTTGAAGTAGCCCTCTCAGGCAGGGATGGCCGTGGCGTGATCCAATGCCTCAGGCGGGAGCTCTGCCTTGGCGGTTGTGGGAACAT
>NW_024081877.1:227690-239768 GCF_003009895.1 Hyaena hyaena
GGTTTTGTAAGGTTTCCAATGGCTTCAGATCTTTTCTGTGTGATGTATGGGCGCGAGTGCAAGTACGGAGCTCCTTACTTCTCCGCCATCTTGCCCTCTCTCATTTATCGCAGTTTTAAATTCATCATGCCTATTTTCATTTTCCATTCTGTCTGTAGCCATAGTTTCTTTGATGTCCCCTATGCTTTTTTCAAGTCCAGCTATTAATTTTATTATTATTATTCTAAAATCTTCTTCAGTTATGCTGCTTATATCTGTTTTGAGCAGTTCATTAGCTGTCAATTCTTCTTGGAATTTCTTTGGAGGAGAGCTCTTTCATTTCGTCATTTTAGTTAGCTTTCTGTCTCTTGTTAGTTTTATTTTGTTTTTTTTAAATTTTTTTTAATGTTTTATTTATTTCTAGGAGAGAGAGAGAGAGACAGCGTGAGCAGGGGAGAGTCAGAGAGAGAGGGAGTCACAGAATGAAGCAGGCTCCAGGCTCTGAGCTGGCAGTCAGCACAGAGCCCGACGCGGGGCTCGAATCCACGAACTGCGAGATCATGACCTAAGCGAAAGTCGGATGCTTAACCGACTAAGCCACCCAGGTGCCCCATGTCTCTTGTTAGTTTTAAAGACTTGTTATGCTCTCTGCACCTGTGAGCCCTGCTGTATCCAAGAAGACTTTTTGACTGTCCAGGGCCTATCCTTTCAGAGAGTGTTTTTTGAATGGTATCTCTTGGTCTCTTTTGTTGAGACCTTGGTTATTTTATTTTCCTACTCGTAGTGATATTTGGGACTCTCCACCTTGTGTACTCTGGCTTGTTTCTTGAGGTAGCCCTGGAGAAGATAACAGACAGACAAACACACAGGGAACAGTAGCACACAAATGCACAGACAAATCCAACTAACATGCAAACTGAGAAGGAAAACGAAAAAGTTAAGAGAAAAGAGGGAGGAGGGAGGGCGAATAATAGAGAATACAAAATACATAATAGTGTCAAAAAGAAGAAAAGGAAAGGAAAAAAGAAAACCAGTGGACAAAGAATAGTCTAAAGCATATAACCAGATTTCCCAGCTACAATTAAATAGCCAGGTGTATGCAGTGCTGGTTAAAGAGCATAGAGAAAGAGAAAGAAGACAGGGCGCGGATGAGGCAAAATTGGAAATAGAATGAACAGGCAGAAGGGATAAGAAGCTTTTTTCAAAGAGCTAAAGGGTGGAATATGGTTGGATATGTGAGAGAAGGATGCTGGTATTATCCAGAGAAACTATATAGTCTAATTACTCCTGAGAGAAAGAGATGAAAATGTCGATAGGTGCAGAATTTACATCTACAGAATGGACTAGTTGTGACTGTTAGCAAGCCGGTGACCAGAGTTAATCAGGTCAGTGTTCCGGGGAAAAGAGAAAAAAAAAAAAAAGGAGGAGGGCAGCTCTCTAGCAGGGATGGGCATGGTGTGATCCAATGTGTCAGGTGGGAATTCTGCCTTAGTGGTTGTGGGGAGGAGAGTGGCGGTGCACCAGTCCCTTTTTGAACCAAGCGCTGCACCTCCCTTTTTTGGGTGTGTAAACTCTCCGTGTCAGGTGGGTCGTGCTCTTTAACCTAGGCCAGGCTAGTTTCCAAGTCCCAGTCCGCGCGCCAGACTGATATGGCGGTAGACACAACCCCGCAGGCGATCCCCTCAGGGCAATTCCAAGCCTCTTGCCTAGCCCTGGGAGTGGAGCCAGAAGCAGCTGCTCCCATCCCTCCAGGTCAGGTTGGCGAGCATGGGCAGGGGCTTGTCTGAAGGGCGCGTCTGGCCCGCTGGAAAGAGGGAAACCAGGTCCTTCTGTGTCTTGTCACCTGATACACGAACTCGCAGGCAAATCTCCCAGTTTTAAGCCCTTCACCTTCCCTCTAAAGTTCCAGCCAGCTAGGAGCGCGGAGGTACACGCATCGTTCCTCAAGGAATCCAGGCGAGCCAGGAGTACAAAGGAACAAAGGAGCCGTGTCCGCGCGTGCGCGCGCTGTGGGCGCGCAGCTGCTCCAGGACGTTTTGGCGTGTGGGGATTTGGT
Organism: Hyaena hyaena; assembly: GCF_003009895.1. Taxonomy (NCBI): domain Eukaryota; kingdom Metazoa; phylum Chordata; class Mammalia; order Carnivora; family Hyaenidae; genus Hyaena; species Hyaena hyaena. The sequence goes on from NW_024081877.1 coordinate 229,726, forward strand.
GTGCACAGTCCTTCTGTGCCCCGAGTGGAGGTTTTTCTGTTTCTCAGCGGCAGGGACCGTGTCTTGAGTAGTTTTGGACTCTCTCTTTTTCCCCCTCTCACTCCACGCAGAGGGGGATCGCTCCTGTCTCTCCAGTCTCTGATCCCAGCCCGATTTTATCTTCCCCAGTTCACACTCACGTTAGAAGGCTTTCTCAGTGGATTCTGCATCCTTTCTCTCCCAATATCTTGGGTTCTGTCTAAAATACAATTTTCAGAGAGACACAATTCACTTTCAGGCCTCCATTGGTAAAGTGTTTCTCCTCATGAAAGAAAATTATTAATTTGCCATTAAAATTTGTGTGATTAATCTGTAATGTTCCAGTAATGAAAATGCCAGAAAAAGTTGCTTCTGAAGTTGGTATAATTCATTATGCTCTCCGGATTCTAGCGGTACTAAAATGGGTGGCAGATGTTTCTAACAGCATTGTATGTTGACAGTCTGAAGGTACCTATTCCCAGGCTGTAGCCTTGCCTGTCAGACAGCTTGTCTGTCTTCTGCTTTGGACTTAATTCCTCTTGATTACCTGAAGTGGTTAGACGTGTGTTTTGCTTCCTTTCTGCAAGATGATGAGTCAAGGAATAAGCATTGTTCTGTTGGAAGAGGGGAAGTCTTCTATATTTAAGAGCTGTTTAGATCAAAATGATAGCTTATCAAATGGGCCTACTGACCATTCAAACTATTACATTTGAATGGTGAAGATGAAGTAACAAGCATTCTTTGCTGCTATAGTGTCCCATCTTATTCCATCTTTGATAGTTTCTATACTAAGAAGTAAGTGCATCACTGAGCAGAGCATTGTGACATAAATGTTCAAAGCATGTTGGACCCATGTCTGGATCCTGTGCTTTTGTTTATCCATCTACAGCACCTATAAGAGCCTCATTTCTCTTTTATTTGTCTTAAATAAAAATTATCTAAAATAAATGACATATGATCCTTGTGGACAGAATCTATGGATGAGGAGTTTTCTGTCTATTAAATAAGTGAGATTTGCAATTTTATATATTGCTTTATTTGATTTAGAAAAAGGTACTTCTTCCAGAAGTTTAATATTAATCGTCTAGGATCTTTTAGAGATTAACATACCTAAAAATTTAGTCACAGAGCCTAATATTCTACTTGCAGCATTACTTATAGCCATTTTGGTATCTTAAGTTTTCATTGTGATCAATATAGAATGGTCAAAGTCCTGAAAAGTCCCCAAAATCATTGTAGTATGGAGTTCATATTATATTAATGATATCTTACAGAAACCCTGCGAGGGAGACAAGCATAGAATTTCAAAAAGTTAACAAGGGAATGATAGCTATTTACCCTGAGACTAAAAGTTAAAATCTTAGCTGATTGACAAAGAGGAAATTAAAATGAGGAGTTATGAGAGAAAGAAGATACAAATATCTAAGGTTGAAACTGAAGTTAGCAGGGACATGAGGGGGCATAATCCAAACTTTCTTAAATATGTACTAGCTAATTTTTATAGGTAAGTCTAAGAGTTCTGATCGTCATTAGAATCATCCAGATAGACAATGTACCATCAATTTAGGCTCTAATTAGTATGAGCAAATCTTATTGAGACCATACAACTGCTTTACTCTACTCTGTTCTCAAGACTGATATCACTAATCTGCCTATAAATCCAAAGGCAAGCATAACATTACAGTGACTAAGAGTATAGATTTTGGAATAAAACAAATTTAAGTTCCACTCATATCTTTCTCACTTAAAAGCTATTGACCTTAGTCAAATTACTTATGTTTTCCTTGAATCCTCAATATTCTCATCTGCAAAATGGGAATAAAAAAGAAGTTACTGGGGCACCTGGGTGGCTCAGTCGCTTAAGCGTCCGACTTCGGCTCAGGTCATGATCTCCCGGTTCATGGGTTTGAGCACCGCATCAGGCTTTGTGCTGACAGCTAGCTCAGAGCCTGGAGCCTGCTTCTGATTCTGTGTCTCCCTCTCTCTCTGACCCTCCCCTGCTCACGCTGTCTCTCTCTCTCTCCTAGAAATTAATAAAAAAAAAACATTAAAAAAAATAAATAAAATTATAGTTCAAACTTCAAGCAACCCTTGGAAATAGCAAATGCATTTATTCAATTCACACTAAATTGTAAATGGCTGCTATTAGATTGTTTCTAAATTTGGAATTTGGCACGAGTGAGGGATGGTTTCTAGAATATTGAACTTTATGAGTCTCAGAGAGGGAAAGCACAGAAAAGGGGTGCCAAGGGTGAAAACCTTCTGAGTTTGCCCCAGCTATCAGTGTTCAAAGGAACATTGGATAATTGTTATTTGATTTACTCACTGTTAAATGTCTGGATGCTGAAAAGCTGCCTTCACTATCAAATAGTTTTTCTGAATCAGCCCAGATTCTGGTTTGAGGAATTATAGGATGTCTGCCAAAGGTTTTTATGAATCTTAGAAGAGAGGTTCCTGTTAATCCACATTACAAAATGCACATATTCTTGAGCACCTGTGGTGAGGCAGGCAAAGCTAGAATTCTTTTCTGGTGGCATTGACTCTGCTTTGCTCTTCCTATGTAAAATGTGCATGTCCCAATCTCCACGGTTCATATCCTTCTTCCCTGGTCTCCCTGTCTTGCTGCGCTGCTCTTAAATGGCTGATGGGTGACAGACATTTGATTTTTTTTAAGTTCCTACTTTATGCCTAGACTTTCATTAAGAAATAAGTGAGGAGATATATTTTTCATTTCTAGTTTTCCTGTAAAAAATTCAGCCTACAAAGGATCTTTCTATTCTTTTTTTTTTCTGCAAATGGACTGAAAAATGCATAGCTCCTACCTGAAAGGTCATATCTCCTTATTATATAAAGGAACTCACAGCAGGTCCATGGGGCAGTCATCTGAATAATTATGGGAATTTATGTGTCTTTGGATTTCTGCCATTTTTTTGTAGTGGATAAAATGAATTTGTTAATAATAGAAAAAACTCAACCAAAGCTCCTTATAAAATCTTTATGTCAATGCCAGGAGAGAGGCATTCAAACATAGAGTTGCAAAATGAAATTTTTACTCCTGCCTCACTGAGAGCTGGTTGTCTTATATTAATGTAAATCACATGGCTCATATTCACTGGTTATAGTGTGTTGAATTAGCAGGCAGGCTGTGGTTTTGTGGCATAAAATGTTTTGGCTTGTAAGGGACCTCATGACATGTTTATGTTTGCCAACAACTGGAGATGGAGGGAAGAGAGGAGAAAGAGGGCGGGAGGACAGGAGAGCGGGAGGGAGACATAGAAAATGAGGGAGAGGGAGAGGGGAAAGGGAGGGGCAAATACATATAGAACTGTGTGGAATTAGGGATATTCAGAAAGAATTTATAACACACTATGTTTTTAAAAAAAATATTCTGAAAAACCTTCATAGGTTGAACATAACATTCCATGATCGATGTAACAGGAAGTATATAATTTTTGTCTTCCTAAAAATCCAAATCCATGTGCTATATGCAAAATGCTAAAAAGATAATTATAGCCCTAAAATAATGCCATGTTGCCCAGGGGAAACTGAGAATTATAGTTTTCACTCTATTATTTATTCATCACAGAGCCCCAGATAAGTCACAAGCCTCTCAAAATCTCAATTCATATATTTATAGATGGCTTAATGAGCAATGTTGCAATAATGTTGCTAGGATTAATAACCAAAGTGATATTTACATGTGTATAATATTTTTTGTTAGTACAATATAATTGTGAATCAGATAGCTAGTTTTTTTTTTTTTTTCCTGTGCCATTCTCCTCCATGGCCTGTTGACCTGAGCACTTTACTTTCAGCACAATCTAGTTTAGTAGAAAGAGCACTTACCTGAGAGTTAGGGGCTTTCAGTTTTCATCATATTCCACAAATTAATAGCTGGGTAACAGTATACAAGTTACTTGTCCTGTCTAGTCTTTCGGTTTCTCATCTTTAGAATGGAGGATTCTTTTTTTTTTTTTTAATGTTTTATTTATTTCTAGGAGAGAGAAAGAGAGAGAGACAGCGTGAGCAGGGGAGGGTCAGAGAGAGAGGGAGTCACAGACCAAAACAGGCTCCAGGCTCTGAGCTGGCAGTCAGCACAGAGCCCGACGCGGGGCTCGAACCCACGAACCGCGAGATCATGACCTAAGCGAAAGTCGGACGCTTAACCGACTAAGCCACCCAGGCGCCCCGGAGGATTCTGATAGTACCTACATTATAGAGTGGTTGTAAGGATTAAATGAGATCATGCATAAGTGTCCATTCTCTAGTAAACACTCAAAGAATGATAGTAATAAGGTGAGTCTGATGAAGTCATTCTCCTTCTTGGTTTATTTTCCTTCTTCACTTATCCATATCTCTTTCTCACTTTAAAGTCTTGGGCAAAATTGAATTCCTATAAGAAAGAAGACTTTCTTGGGGTGCCTGGGTGGCTCAGTCAGTTAAGCCTCCAACTTCGGCTCAGGTCATGATCTCACGGTTTGTGGGTTCGAGCCCCGTGTCGGGCTCTGTGCTAGCAGCTAGCTCAGAGCCTGGATCCTGCTTCTGATTCTGTGTCTCCCTCTCTCTCTGACCCTCCCCTACTCACGCTCTCTCTCTCTCTCTCTCTCTCTCTCAGAAATAAATAAAACATTTAAAAATTTAAAAAAAAAGAAAGAAGCATTTCTTGACTAACACTTTTAGTTTGCTCTGATTTCTCTTTTATTTGGCACCTCTTCAACACCTATATACGCAGTTTATATCACATTAATTTGCTTTTTGCCTATTTTCAATGTAAAATGAAGGTGTTGATAATTATTAGGAGACTTCAACTTTTAAGCCCTTTTATTCTGCATTTTGGGTTCTGGGCACAATTTTTTCAGATTCCTGAGCACACAACCATTTGCTAGTGGATCTGTAATAAGTACCATACTCAAGGTAACAGATGGTATGGTGTGCTTGCTTTGAGGGGTAATTGCTTTTTAATCTTAAATTTCTCCCTGTGGCATTCCATTCTTGAAAGCTGCTCAATGGCAATGTCATGAAGCATGGGGTGAAAATCAAAGTGAAGTAGCAGGTCACTTTCTATTTCAGGAAAAAAAAAAAGACAGTTAAAAACTAAGGGCCAGTGGAGTTCTACCAAGAGAGGGGCTTTTAACCCTTGTATTAGGGGCCAAATAAGTCAAAGGTACAATGCACTTAGATTATCTGTTCATTTCTCTTTTCCTTTGCAAGGTGGCTATTCTAGTTGATAATTTTATCCATTTTCCATAAACAAAATGTAAGAGTCTTCCTCTTCCTCAGCTAACATGTCACATTCTTTTTTTAAAAATTTTTTGTTAATGTTTATTTATTTTGAGAGAGAGAGAGAAGAGAGAGAGAGAACACATAGAGTATGAGCAGGAGAGTGGCAGACGGGGAGACAGAATCTGAAGCAAGCTCCAAGCTCCAGGCTTGCGGGGCTCCAACTCACAAACTGTGAGGTCATGACCTGAGCCATAGTTGAATGCTTAACCAACTGAGCCACCGAGGCTCCATCTGTCTGTTCTTCTTAAAGTCTAGCGCTCTAAGCCAAATCTCGTATTCTTGTACACTGCTAACCTTACTACTTTTCTTCCCTCTCCTTCTCTCTCTATGCACTTTTTGCCTTGATGTTTTTTATTTATCTCTTTGTCCTACTCTCTTCCTTTTAAGTTCAGTCTTATTCCATCCTCTTTCCTTCTCTTTCATGAATGAACTTCTCTTTCATTATTATGTTTTTACAAAAAATGGAAATATTTTCAGTGACATTAAGTAAGAATTTATTTGGTTGTAGTGGCTCAGCATTCCTTTATGGAAAATTTTTATGGCTTCTTTTCATTTGGTACAATTTTCTTATTTATCACTTTTTTCCCTCTTCTCACACAGCCCATAGCACACTACTATGAGTGGAGAAGACCTTCAGTGAAAAAATCTTGATCAGTTAATTGCTCTGAACACTACCAAACAACAGGTGCCATCCATGAATGTTTGATTCCCATGGCAGTTCTCATCCATCCTATTTTATAAACGGCAGAGGTGAAATAATTTACTCTTAAGATAGGGCCAGGGTTAAAGAGAGCTTATGTTTCCTGGATTTGTTATGTAATTCCAGGGCATTGTTCTATTTTTCCATTTGAAATCTCAACAGCTACTGGATTATCAGGAAGTCATGAAAGGACTACCTCCTCCAGTTTAAGAGACGTTGCTTAGGGAAACTGCTGCAGAATATATCAGCAAAGCCAGAAAGATCAGGGAGTCAGAACCATTGCTATGAGATAGAAGGAAATAACTTGGTGTGCTTAACTAGCCCAGGAGGCATGTTGGATAATACCCAGGTGTGTCTACCGTGTTGGCATCTATATAGATACCGGCTCTTCACTTTGTTTCTTACATTTTACTCTTTAAGTTTGCCTGCTGTGTTATCTGTGTCCCTGACAATTCTGTTTACCACAGCACCTCAGTTGAATCACAGATTGAGTGTTCTTGAGATTTCCTTACCTCTAACTTTGCTGGTTCTTTCTTGTGTTAGGGTTTAAAACTTTTTCTTTCAAATATACCCGATGAAACTCAAATCTTTAGCTTCTCATCATTTCCTCTAATTTAGGCTGTTAGGATTGATTGATTTTATTAAGATAAATGCTATAAGTTTTATCAGATGGCCCAGTCATTCTAGATTGCCTTGTTCGTTGTGGTACTGTGAGCATTTTGGTAATGGTCGTTTCCCAAAGATGATCTATAAGATATCTTACACATTTTTAAAGCACCCTGTGATCACTCTTTTCTTCTCAATAATTAGTGAAAAACTTATTATTTTTCTTTCCTTTTTATTGTGGTTTTTCTTGTATAGTGGGGGGAAGCCCTGATTCAGGCATCTGGATTGAAGTCCTGGATCTGTTACTAACTCCATTTGTGATCTCAAGCAACCTATTCCTCTCTTTGGGCCCCAGTTTCCTCATCTGTAAATGAAGAATTTGGACTAGGATGATTTTTATTTAAAGGCTAATTATTGCTGATAGTTTAGGATTCTTTACTTTTAATTTAGTATAGAAAGATTATTGGGAAAGTAGAGGGATTTTGGCTGGATTTTCCTCTGTATTGCTAAAGACCATGGCAGGATGGGAAATCTTACTCTTAGTCATGGGGTTGTAAAAATTGTTCCATGATAGTAAGGGAAATTAGGATGAAACATTGGTGAAGCTAGCTTGTGTTAAATATTCTGAATTTCTTCCTCCTCTGATTTTTGTTTGCATGTGTTTAGCTTAACTCTGCTTTTAAGTGTGTATATTTTTGTGGAAATGGTCCTCTCCTTTTACACCCATTTCATGTTCTCATCTTCCTTCTCCCTTACTGAATCACTCATTTCTGAATAGTTTGCAATTTTCAACTTAATTAGGTCTTTCCTCTAAATGGAGAACACAGCTGTTTCCCTTCTGATGTTTTGGCAGCTGCTTCTGCCTTTCCCAAAATGGAATATTAACTCTTTCCCTCAATTTCTTAGTTGGTCATTAGCTCAGGACTACTAGCCCATCTGCTGCTGCTGGAACTCCCACATCTCATAGCCAGAGGTATTCCCATTGCCTCTCATGACTTTCAGCCTTTTGAGGGGCTTAATTCATATGAAAATATATGTAGCAGTTTTTCAGAGTTCCTTTTGCCTTATTATCTTCAGTAATTCCATTGTTCAGCATTTTGAGGTGCTGAATCATCTATCAGGAGAACCTAGCCTGATGTCCCTGATGATGTGGCTTTGATGGAGATATAGAGGATAAGAAGATCCTAAATGTACTTTGTCCCTGAATTACACGGCCCTCATTTGTCCACTCACAGATTCTATACTAAAATTTCTAAGAAGGCTTCTTGCCCTTTGGTCATTTTGCTTTACTTTTATGTATCTGCATTTCAGAAAGTAATTAGTGATTGCTTTAGTAATTAGTTATTGCTATTTTTCCCTAATGTCTTGACTTTATCTGCCCTACTGGCCTTTAATTTTATGATTACTCACTCCCAGTGTTAATTGTTGGGATTTGTGCTTATCATACTTTGCCCTTACATCTAAAATATCAAGTTAGCTTCTGCATGCCACTCCAACTCCATTCTCACATTATGCTCCCTGTTAATCAACCAAAAGACTTCCTTCTGTATTGTCGATTTAGCAGTGTTATTTCAAATGTGTTCGGTGCAGCCTCTTTTGGCTTTCACACTCCAAGTGCCCCATTCAATTTAGTTCTTCATACCTAGCATATTAGCCATCCTGTCAATATTTCCTTTCTGAGGTCTGGATTTTAAATTTGAATGTATTCTGTGTGTGTGGTTATTTTTCTTAAGTGATGAAATCTATTGCTACAGAGAGTCGGAATTAGCTCTGTACCTAGGAGAAAAGAAAGCACAGAGAAAGAGCATTGCTCACATTCTCAGAAGGAGTATGCAAGGGTGAGCTCTTGGCAAAACTGTGTCTACAGTGTGACCATATCTTTTTTTTTAAGTTAAACACTTTAAATTTTATTTATACCTATTTAATATACTTGTTCTTTATAACTACGTTTAGATTAGTGATAAAAGTTTTACAGGACATTAAACAGCTAACCATCATCTTTATGTTATTTTTGCTGACAAATTGCAACAGATAAACTATTTAATATAACTAGTAAATTCAGGTAGAATAAAAGTTTATTTGCATCATATTTGACGTAGATAACTCTAAAGACATGCCTGTTTTAATTAAACCAACAAATTTAAACTAGCATTTATACTGAATATTTTTTCAGTTCATGTGAACTTGAAAAATATTGGGTTAGTTCCTGTCTTCCTGAGAGTTTTAGAATACCCAGTTTTTACAAGTATTTGCATTAGAACCAGCAAAATAAAGCTCTTTACAAATTAGTTTTAACAATGCCATTCAGAGGTAAAAAAAAAAATCTCACATTTACAGCATTAGAATGTGTGTGTATGTGTGTGTGTGTGTGTGTGTGTGTGTGTGTAAAATACAGATGCACAGATAGATACACAGACTGATGTAAAGACCTTACAGTTACTGATTTATAGAGAAGATTTCTAAGATTTTTATTTTTCCCTGGAATTAATCTTAAGCAGGCTATGCTAGAATTTGGGCACAAGAGACCTTTTGGAAGTTTGTGTTTTAAATAGGCATCTTTCCCCCTACCTTTTCACCCACCTTCAGTCTCAGGTGATTGTGGTCTGTGTTTACATTTTAAAGACTTGATAAGATGAGTAACTTTAAGGAAGAGAGAAGAATGTGAGTTCCTGGAAGAAGGGCTTCCTTTTCCTAAGGGAAATAATTTACAAGCCTTTTGAGATAAATAGGGCAAGTTTGGGATTGGTAAAGGGATAGGTGAACTTTGAATTTCTTCTAGAGCTACATTTCTAGTTTTTGTAAAGATTCATAAGATAAGGACAGTGATTTTAATTCCTCCATGAATTGAGTTGTAACTTAAATGACATCATAGGTTGATCCACTAACATAATCTTCAATTTGTTTCTTTCCTTCTGCATACATAGCTCTGATTTTAACTTAAAGGAGAAGGCCTTTTATTTTTTTTAACTGAAATAACTGATATTTATTGAGCACTCGACACAACTGGCATAATAAACATTCTTTTCTTTTCTTTTCTTTTTACAAATAGTTTATTATCAAGTTGGTTTCCATATAACACCCAGTGCTCATCCCCACAAGTGCCCTCCTCCATGCCCATCTCCCCCCTTCCCACCCACACCCATCAGTCCTCAGTTTGTTCTCAGCATTCAAGAGACTCTCATGGTTTGCCTCTCTCCCTTTCCCCCACCATTTCCCCCCTTCTTATCCCCCACGGTCCTCCGTTAAGGTCCTCCTAATCCTCCTATACGTGCAAACATATGATATTTGTCCTTCTCTGCCTGACTTATTTCACTCAGCATAACACCCTCAAGGTCCATTCATGTTGCTACACATGGCCAGATTTCATTCTTTCTCATTGCCATGTAGTATTCCATTGTATAGATAAACCATATCTTCTTGATCCATTCGTCCGTTG